>NC_069509.1:69727065-69909565 GCF_027579735.1 Bombina bombina
CTATCCAGAGCACAAAAAAAGTTAATCATTTTTAATATTAGCTAAAATTTTAGTGGGATGGTCAGTAAAATCAGCCGGGTGGTGCACCGGCTAAAAAGGTCCTTGACAGAAAGCTGAGATATATGTGTGTGTGGTTGAGGATATTAGATAGATACAAGGATCTTCAGTAAAAACTCTTTTATAGGCAGTGGTCAAGACCAATTCAGTTTAGAAGTCTCTATTCCTCAAGCAGAAGCACATATTATTATTATCGGTTATTTGTAGAGCGCCAACAGATTCCGCAGCGCTATTTTTAGAGACATATTTTCTCTATGAGCACTTCCTAGACACACTAAAGGCTGTGACACACTGCAAGCGATGCGGCGCAAGGCAAAGCAGCTGATTCGCTCCGTGTTGCATCGCTTCTGAAGATAGTAGTAGTAACAATCAAACATCATCTCAGCCCTCCTGTGTGAGACTGGCAGACCTCAGACACTGTTCCCTTTTAAAACCTATATGCTGCAATCATAAGCCCCATCTGTGGTTAATTGGCTCAAAAACCTGGTCTGGACAAGAAACAGTTTTAATGGGCTGGTGGTCCCTGCTGTTTTCTAGATACCATATCCAGGGATCCAGAACATAATTTACAATTTACCCAAGCTCAGACACACAACATTTATCTGGGGTTTAAGGGGATAGAGAATGAATGCATTTATAGAGAAGCATTTTTGCAATAAACCTACATTAGCAAAAAAGCTTTTATTTAGTTATTGTTTCAGTGGCATACTCACATATGCTAGGTGTGAGGATCAGGATTTTTCAGAGAGCTGGCAATGGTATGTATTGCACCAGTGAAGACTTAAAGGGGCATTAAACACTAAATACATTGTATAAACATTTTTTGAGTAGGCATGTGCATTCGGAAGCAAATAAATGCGGAATGGTGGTCGCCAGCAGAATATCGCCTCTTCTTTGGAAGTGGATTTCTTCTTGTGAGAGTGCAACACATGAAGATCTGTGAAAATCTAAATCTTAGTGCTTTTCACTCTCGCAAGAAGAAATCCAGCTCCAAAATGAGCAGAAAACTGCGAGCGACCACCATATTCGGTATTTGTTTACTTCTGAATAGTCCGAATGCACATGCCTAGTTTTGAGATTACTCCTGCCTCCCTCTAGTCATAGGTGCCTCCATGTTAAAATCTTGCATTGCAGCGCTGACCTGTTTGCACATGTGCAGCAACTCTCCTTCAGATAAATGCAGTGTAACCTAGGTTCCAAAATGGCGGCATGTGATTAGAAGGTGAATGAAATGTATTTAGTGTCCCACACATTTCTCTCAAAGGGGATTACTGGAATACTCCTTCCTCAATATTTTTTTAAGAAATAAAATATATTAGTTTGTATTAAACAAAAGTGCCAAATTGTTGTTAAAAAAGCACCCTACAACCAAATTTCATCTATTAATCACCCCTTTAAATTGTAGCTTTCTATTGCCAGCTGCTGCAGCCCACCGGGAAATCTCCTGGTATCCTGGTAGGCCAGTCCAAGTTTGTTCCTCTACTTCTCCACTATTACAACACACCCAGTCTTCACTCTTGTTCTCTCTGTTTAGACCTCATGCATGTTTCAGGATCTGGGTGCATATGTGTGTTGTAGAATACAGGACACAAAAAACATCATTTGATTGGTCGGATACCCTGCTTTTAAATTAAGGATTTTATGATAATGTTCTATAGTCAGCGGTGGTAAGTGCATCTTGCCTCAATTAATAGTGGAAGACTGGCACCCCATGACAACAACATATCAGCATTGTTCAGACAATGTGTTGTCATTTGATTCAAAGACTAAATACAATTAAAAAAAAAATGAAAAATAAATACCCCCTAACATTCTGGAACATGTAACTGGAACCAGAAGGTGGGTAAGCAGAATCAGGGCAGTTCAAGGGCATGGGTGGGCTATTCAGCAAGTCTGGAGGCAGTAGCTGGTTAGCCCAGGGGAAGTGTTAGACTGGGGGAATAATATTATGTAAACATGACTGGGTATGCCAGGGATGGAGTATTGCAGAGTTTAGATGTCCCCAATTTGCGATGATTACCAAGGCAGGAAACGAAGTGGGAGGGACAGCAGGACAATGCTTGCAACCGTGACTATCCCACTAAATGCGACTATCCCACTAAATGCAGCCTACTTGGGGGCTCTGCAGTTACCCCAAGTTTAAAAAAGTTAGACATCCCTGGTACATCTATATTAGAGGCTAACACCAGCAAGCAAGGTGTTTTTTATAGTCAGTAAATGCAGTCTGCTTGAGGGCTCCGCAGTTACCCCAAGTTTAAAAAAGTTAGACATCCCTGGTACATCTATATTAGAGGCTAACACCAGCAAGCAAGGTGTTTTTTATAGTCAGTAAATGCAGTCTGCTTGAGGGCTCCGCAGTTACCCCAAGTTTAAAAAAGTTAGACATCCCTGGTACATCTATATTAGAGGCTAACACCAGCAAGCAATGTGTTTTTTATAGTCAGTAAATGCAGTCTGCTTGAGGGCTCCGCAGTTACCCCAAGTTTAAAAAAGTTAGACATCCCTGGTACATCTATATTAGAGGCTAACACCAGCAAGCAAGGTGTTTTTTTATAGTCAGTTACCATATCAGTAATTCTGATAGCTCAAAATGAATAAATGATAAAACAACAACAACATAATTGCATTGGATATATTATTTATTTTTAAAAAGCTGCTGAAGTAAGAAGCTCAAGAAATGTCAATTATTTTACTATAATAGTGTTTACATTTTCCTCCACACAGTAGCAATTATTAGCTTGATGCCAATATTTTGTTAAAGGGTTGCCATGTGGCCTGAATTTAAAGGGAAAGAATGGTCAAAACTGAAATGTGCATGAATGGAATTTCAAAGCAAAATAGAAACCTTTTCTAATATATTTTTATTAGTAAAAATGCTTCTAATAAAAGTTATTAATGTTTTCCAGAAGCTTACGTACTTGTGAGGGTAGTGCACCAGTATTCAAACACTACACCTTCTCAGGAGCGTAAGCAGTAGCTTGTATGACACAAATTAAAGGGACATAACACCTGCATGCTTTCTTTCATGATTCAGATATAAAGAGAACAAAACAAATTAGATAATATAAATAAATTAGAAAGTTGTTTAAAATCACATGTTCTATCCTTTGTTGAAGATGATACGTATTACCTAGGTAGACTCAGGAGCTGCTGATTGGTTGCTGCACATAAATGCCTCATGTTATGGGCTTACCCAATGCCTTAAAAGGGACATTAAACCCAACATTTTTCTTTCATTATTAAGATAGATAATACAATTTAAACAACATTCCAATTTACTTATATTATCTAATTTGCTTCATTCTTTAGATATCCTTTGTTTAAGAAATAGCAATGCACATGGGTGAGCCAATCACACGAGGTATCTATGTGCAGCCACCAATTAGCAGCTTCTGGGCCTATCTAGATATGCTTTTCAGCAAAGAGTATCAAGAGAATGAAGCAAATTAGATAATAGAAGTAAATTAGAAAGTTGTTTAAAATTGCATGGTCTTACTAAATCATGAAAGAAAAAAAATGGGTTTAATGGCCCTTTAACTAGCTCCCAGTAGTGCATTGCTGCTTCTTCAGCATAGGATACAAATAGAATGAAGTAAATGATAGAAGTAAATTGAAAAATTATATTCTTTTCTGAATTATGAAATAAATATTTTGGGTTTAATGTCTGTTTAAGTCTTCAGTGACGCAACACACAACGTGACACCACCATCAGCTTTGTGAGTGTGAATACTGGTGCACGGGCCCCTTAACAGCAAATGTGCATATCCCGCTGAAAAACAATGACTTTTTTTCTAAAAGCATTTTTGCTAATGGATGTATTTTGCAAAAATGATTCTATTTAAATTTGAAATGCGCCCATGGACATTTCATTTTCAGCCTTTCTATCCCTTTAATAGAACAGGTTGTTTATCCAACTAGGTGTATATATAGGGTGACCATATTGCCGCTTTAAAAAGGGACACATATGAAAAATACATATGTTAGGGCTGTTTTCAGGACTGTTTAAAGAAATGGTTTTGTATAAGAACCCTCACATATGTATTTTTCATATGTGTTCCTTCTTAAAGCAGCAATATGGTCAGCCTGTGTATATATATATATATATGTATATATATATATATATATATACACACACACATACACAGTATATATATCTGTCTGATGTGCAGGGCTTAAAAAGCCCAGGAACCATGTCTGTCTCCTAAAATGTTACTTCTTGTTTCTAATGTTAAGACGTTGTCCACATATATTTATACTCTGGCTCCTAAACATGTTTAGTTTGTCCTCTCAATAATCTGGCTGCTGATGTAGAAGTAAACGTAATATAACCGACAGGGCCTGCAGGCAGAGAGATAAAGTCGGACTTTGATGAGGATATATGGCTGACAAGGCTGCAGGGAATGAGCTATGATCTGAGGTCTGATGTGGGCATTTAGTTGACAAGAGCTGCAGGGGATTAGGTAGGATCTGAGACTTGATTTGTCAAATAAATGTCAGGAGCTGCAGGGAATGAGGTATGATATGGGGCTGGTGCGGGGATATAGCTGACAGAAACTACAGAACCGTGTGGTAATTCCTTTTCCATGATTAGCCACTGGACTTCCATTATTTTTGTGGAGAATAGCTAGGAGCAGACTATACCTTTTAATATCACAACTCTTCCTTTCAAGCACTAGAATACATGATACAGACTCCCTAATCTGAGTAATCACTGAAAACATATAATGCTAAAAAAAAAGTTAAGAAATCATACCGTATCTGCTGAACAGTTTGCCCCAGGGTCGTTTTTAGCAGTTCTTGAACATTTCTGATCAATTCAACTTCCTAAACAAAATGTGTATATCATTAGCCATGAATAGAACAATATGCATATCAAATACATATTACTGTTAGATATATTTATTTGCATGGTCTACAAATAAAAACAGAGCATAAAGGGCGTCTACTTATGTTTTCTTTTCCCTTTTTCAGGACATTATACGTTTACAGCTACTCCTGTCTTATGTGCAACCCAGAAATAATAGGAGTCATCATTTGAATTGTTTATATTAAATCAGGTGATTTGGGACTATGCTTTGCATAATATAGTGCCAAGCTGGTTATTTATACGCTGTCGGCATTTATCATTGCACAAGCAGTTCTTGTGAACTGCTTGTGCAATGCCGCCCCCTGCAGATTTGCGGGGGTGTCAATCAGCCCGATCATATGAGATCAGGAGGATTGATGTCCGCAGCCTTCAAAGCAGGCAGACCAGTTAAGGAGCAATGGTCTTGATAAATTCGGCCCTTGATAAATCGGCCCCTATGTCTGAAGTTTATATTTGTAACACTCAGTATGTAGATTTTATTTTAAATATAGGACAATATGCATTAATCGAAAAAATATTTGGACGATTATTCGATTATAAAAATAATCATTAGTTGCAGCCCTAATTGTATATAAAAGATGCAATGCAACTAAAATTATCTTTATTCTAAATAGACCTTTAGAGAAGACCCTGATCATTCATTACCTGGCAACAGTTACCTGTGGCAAAATAAACACACCTGGTAGTCATAATAATTTAAATATTTTCAATTTTAGGGGAAGAATACAGATGAAAAAACTAGTGCAGTGACACAGAAGGACTGCACTCAAATTGTTTGTGACACTATTTCCCAATTACACTTCCACCTCTGGAATATGCCCTCTACACAGCAGAATATTACACCCCCCACTACTAGCTACCTTATGAATCACAACAGATTTGTATGTTGCCCCACTAGCTTATGACTCCACTTCAGCAGCATAGTGCCCCACTGGCATATATTCCCACTGTAGCAGCATAGTGACCCACTGGCACAACCCCACTCCAGCAGCAATGTGCCCCACCGGCATATATTCCCACTGTAGCAGCATAGTGACCAACTGGCACAACCCCACTCCAGCAGCATAGTGCCCCACTGGCATATATTCCCACTGTAGCAGCATAGTGACCCACTGGCACAACCCCACTCCAGCAGCATTGTGCCCCACCGGCATATATTCCCACTGTAGCAGCATAGTGACCAACTGGCACAACCCCACTCCAGCAGCATTGTGCCCCACTGGCACATGACTAAACTATAGCAGAATGGTGCCCACTGGCATATGACCCAGCAGCATAGCGACCCACTGGCACATGACTACACTATAGCAGCATAGTGACCCACTGACACAACCCCACTCCAGAAGCATTGTGTCCCACCGGCACATGACTAAACTATAGCAGAATGGTGCCCCACTGGCATATGACCCAGCAGCATAGCGACCCACTGGTACATGACTACATTATAGCAGCATAGTGCCCCACTGACACAACCCCACTCCAGCAGCATTGTGCCCCACTGGCACATGACTACACTATAGCAGCATAGTGCCCCACTGACACAACCCCACTCCAGCAGCATTGTGCCCGCTGGCACATGCCTACACTATAGCAGCATAGTGCCCCACTGGCACAACCCCACTCCAGCAGCACTGTGCCGCTGGCACATGACTACACTATAGCAGCATAGTGACCCACTGGCACAACCCCACTCCAGCAGCATTGTGCCCCACTGGCACATGACTAAACTATAGCAGAATGGTTCCCCACTGGCATATGACTAAACTATAGCAGAATGGTTCCCCACTGGCACATGACTAAACTATAGCAGAATGGTTCCCCACTGGCATATGACCCAGCAGCATAGCGACCCACTGGTACATGACTACATTATAGCAGCATAGTGCCCCACTGACACAACCCCACTCCAGCAGCATTGTGCCCCACTGGCACATGACTACACTATAGCAGAATGGTGCCCCGCTGGCATATAACACCACTAGAGCAGATTACTGCCCCAGTGGTCTATGTCACCACTACAGCAACATACTGTCCCACTGGCACATGACTACACTGCAACAGCATATTGTCCCACAGGCACATGAATACACTGCAACAGCATATTGTCCCACTGGCACATGAATACACTCCAGCAGCATGCTGTCTCACAGGCACAGCTACACTCTAGCAGGGTACTGCTCTATGGGTTATGACTATATCATACTGTCCCACTAGCACTACAGAGCTGCTAGCCCAGTGACTTGTGTCCTGGCTGCCACCTAATGCTGTATGCTTATATACCTTCAGCAGCTCCAGCTCCACCGTATCTTTCACCAGCTCGCCCCCCAGCCTTCTCTCCCTACATTGCAGGTTATCCGTGGCTATAGTATAGGGGATCTCGGTGGTATCCAGTGCCCTCTCCAGCCTCCCCTTTTGCTGCACCAGGAGCTGTGTCTCTGCGTTTAGATCCTGGATCTCCCTCGCCAGCTCCGACTTCCAGAAGTGAATGTCCAGCAGCCTTTCCCCTAGCTTCTTAGTGCAGTCAGCCTGACTGCGCTGAGCCCTGGCCTCGGCCTCCGCTGCCAGTTGCTTCCCCTCGTGCCTCACCCTCTCTGAATTGTCCCTGTCCGCAAATGCCTGGTAAAAAGTTAGGTAGTTGCCCTGTTGCCATTCCTCCTGCAGGTACTTAGCTGTACGGAAGCCTGCAGTGGCTAGGCCAGAGGAGGAGCGCTCGCCCAAGTTACTGGGCAGCTCCACACTGCGGGCTGGTAGGCTCCCGACGGGGATACCCTGCGGAGCATACGGGCGAGATACAAGCACTTGAGCGGACATTATGATCTTGTAAAGCACCACGGCTAAGCTGCTGCCAGTAGGCCTCCGTAACTATGGCAACGTCCGTACACTCTGCCTGTAACTTGGCGTCATGTTGCTAAGATACCATTTTATTTGCGATGCCGTTGCTAGGTAACTGTGCTCCAATACTATACAGTACATGCATTATAGATTACATATACTGTATACAGAATGTATGACTGTATATATTTACAATATGCATCATTATCAATAATATAGTTTTGTAATGTTATTTACATTATACTCTATATGCATGTTTAGTTGTTTGCAATTTTCTGGAACAATTTTCTATTACTGTATATAAGTGGTATATAAAACACTATGTATATCTTATTATTTTACAATAAAAAAAATGAATATGTCTCTTTAATTATCATGATATTTATGTGTAATCATTCAATTACACTTTTAAAATAATTTTTGTGTTTGATTTTTAAAAAAACTATTTTTTTTCTGATTGCTGGAAATACAATATTTTTGCATTAAAAATAAAAGCTGTTTTAATTGAAAGTGGATTAAATATTGAAAGCATAACAACATTGTGTAAAGTTGCAATTGGCAGTCTGTAGGAGGTTAGTAAGTAAAAATAAGTCCCAGATGAAGAGTTTGACTGATACAAACTGAATTTACAATGTGATCATATTATAGTGTTAAAATCTGAACCCTCAGCATAGCCTCTAAACAGTATACTGTAAGTACCGGTAATATGGGACCTCTGTCCAAAAAAGGTCTGATGATAAAAGAATCATAAGGTACAAGAAATTGCCTTTGTGGCCTCGCCAGTCGAGCAATGTGTGGGTCCAGCGATATTTTAAAAGAAAGTGGGATGACCCTCTCTATTCCGATGAGGGGCCATGTGTCTCCTATAGGAAATAATAGGGATCACAGTTTCAGCAAAAGTCCACCAACATTGCCAGTTATCTCGGTGGGGTGTTGGGTAAGGTTTTCAACGTATGTTTAAACAATATAGACTGTGCATTCACTAACACACCAAAAAAAAAATTGTGTAGTAACAGTTCAAATAATGAGATACGCTCTACTGTTCTCAACGTGTAATATTGTGACCGCACTGTAACAAACGTGTTATTCACATAGTACACATTTTTTTACAAGATGGCCCTCGTTTTACAACGGTTCAATTTACACCGTTTCAGAATAACAACCTTTTTTCCAGTCATGTGACTGCTATTGAACAGCATTGAGAAGCAGTGCATTTATTAAAATAGCCAGTAGGTGGAGCTGTCCGCTTGTGTTGCAGCAAAGCCAAGCAAGCTGAAATTAATCAGTTTAACCAGACATGAGCTATCAAGCAGATTTAAAAGGAACAAGATCTTCCTGTCTATAAATCAGTCCAGATTGGAATGCATAGAAAGAACTGTTTGCAGAAAAATGCAAGTGAAGTCTGAGTTGTGTGATTATTTTATTAGGTTTATAATGCTGTTTAACAGATGTTTTTGTTAATTTAACTAAGTTTAATTATATATTCTGTGTTGTGTGATTATTTTATTAGGTTTATAATGCTGTTTAGCATTTAAAGTCATCATTTCAAAGCTTTAAAAATAATGTATTAGGTGTTACTTATGACAATTTTGAGAGGGGCCTGGAACCTATCTCCCTCACTTCCCATTGACTTACATTATAAACTGGGTTTCAATTTACAACGGTTTCGATTTACAACCATTCCTTCTGGAACCTAACCCCGGCGTAAACTGAGGGCTACCTGTATATCGTATGAACAGTGAGAACTTATATCGGCAATAAAAATAGAATATGAAAAAAAAAACTGTCAAATTAAACAAACACGTTTTACTCAGTGCAAAGTTAAAGGGACAGCCTAGTCAAAATTAAACTGTCATGCCTCAGATAGGGCATGCAATTTTAAACAACTTTCCAATTTACTTTTATCATCAAATTTGCTTTGTTGCTTCGGTATTCCTTGTTGAATGCTAAACCTAGGTAGGTTCATATGCTAATTTCTAAGCCCTTGAAGGCTGTCTCTTATTTCAGTGCATTTGGACAGTTTTTCCACAGCTAGACAGCACTATTTCATGTGTGCCATTTAGATAATATTGTGCTCACTCCCGTGGAGTTATTTATAAGTCAGCACTAATTGGCTAAAATGCAAATCTGTCAAAATAACTGAAATAAGGGGGCAGTCTGCAGTGGCTTAGATAAAAGGTAATCAAAGAGGTAAAAAGCATATTAATATAAACTGTGTTGGTTATGCAAAACTGGGGAATGGGTAATAAATAGACATGTGCGATTCGATTCGGGCCAAATTAAAATTCGGACGAATTTGTCGAATTGGGAGATTCAAATCGATTCGAATTTCCGAATTGCGGTAGTGCAGAATGTACCGCATAAATCCGAATCGATTCAAATTTATTTGGTAGATTCGGATGGCCGTGTATTACACTAGTATTGTACAGTATACTAGTGTAATACACAGCACATCCCACTTAACACTTACCGAAATTCCGAATCGATTCAAACTGAATCAAACCATATCGAACCAAATTTTTCACGAATCAGAAAGAATCCGAATGAATCCGAAACAAATTCATTCGATTTCTTCTGAATTTGAATCGATCCGAACCGAAATTTGAATCGATCCAAACCGAATTTTTCGAAGCTGCACATGTCTAGTAATAAAGGGATGGATTATCTATATTTTTAAACAATAAAATTCTGGAGTAGGCTGTCCCTTTAATAAAATGCACTTTTTTAAAAAATTAGAAAGCCTTTGCTACTGTCTATAAAAATAATATCCCAAACATGAAATCTTCCTAAAACAAAGCAAAAAAAACAACAAAAAAACAAAAGCAAAAAACACAATTTTAAAAATCATATATAATATCATTATACATTAAAATACATGTTAATAAAACATTGTATATACATGTATAATATACCCACTGTGACAGACCCTTCTGTCAGGACTGAAGGAGTTAATTGTGTTTAGCTAAGAAACTAATTTCTAAAGACAGGTTTTCTGGCCTCAGCTATTGTGTGCTATAATTACATTTAAGTAATAAACAGGCCATTGTTTAATCACCCTCAGAGAGCAGACGCTAGGTGATAAGACAAGCCAAATGTGTTTAAGTTGTTATCTGCCTAAGTAAAGTATTTAAGTAATGTAATTCTACTGTTTCATAAAAGGGCGTCTTCCCCTTTTTATCTAAATGTACAAGAGTCTTTCAACCCCCCCATCTGGGGTCAAACCTGTATAAATACTAGGCATCTAGCCTTTAATAAATGTCATTCTGTTTTAAACCTGAAACTGGCTGGGTTGTGAATTGCTGATTCCCTATGCAGGACATTGTTCATCTGGTATTAACCCTTGGTACACTGTTGGTACCGTAACATTGGTGGCAAGCGACGGAATGAACCTTATCGCCCAGAAGAGCAACTACACAAGCCAGTAACCTCAGGAAGAGGGGGATTATTACAATACTGACTAAGATGGAAAGAGTACCAGGAACAGAAGGAACCAATGGGCCCAGCATAGCAGACAGAACCCCTGAAGAAGCAAGCTTTGATCGGGCGGTTAAAATAAGACTGGCATATTATGGCCCCAACCCATCTGCGGAAATTATCGACCGGGTCATAGCAGCTGTGGAGGCCAACCTACTTCGCCAAAGCGGCGCTGCAGCAAACCCAGTGGAAAAGAGAAAAGTAAATTTTGCAGCTTTTAAAAACTTCCTGGAAACAGAAGGAGAGATTGATGGGTACCTTGCGGATTTTGAGAGGCAATGTGCACTACACAAGGTACCCGCAGAGGACTGGGTCACGATATTATCCGGAAAATTATCCGGCCGGGCCAGTGAGGCTTTTCGGGCCATTCCAGATGAGGAAGTCGGGGATTATAATACTGTAAAAGAGGCTCTGCTCTCCAGGTATGCGGTTACACCGGAGGCATACCGGAGGCGGTTCAGAGACACTGTTAAATTAGCTGGAGATTCCTACCTTGAGTGGGCATGTAAGGTGCACCGCACAGCAGCTCACTGGATAGCGGGGTGCCAAGCCGTATCTGGGGAAGAGGTGCTGCAGCTATTCCTGTTGGAACATTGCTTCGACAAGTTACCCGCAGGAGTTCGAGAGTGGGTTCGGGACCGTAAACCCTCCACCCTGCATGAAGCGGCTCGCTTGGCAGATGAGTATACGGATGCCCGCAAACTGGACACTGCTACCACTAAGCCCCCTGCTAGAGTGGAGTACAGACCCCCAGTCACCCCAGCAGCTGCCAGTTACCAACCCCCGGCGCACCGCTATACCACACGGCATCTGGCCACGAACTACCCTCAGAGAGCCCGGTTCAATTCGCGGGGCTACTCACAACCGATTCGATGCTTTGGATGTAAGCAACTAGGGCACAAAAGACCAGAGTGTCCCCTAAATGCAGCGAACCAAGCACAGTCCTGAAGAAGACCTGCCGGCGGAATCACACGTAACCCTCAGCCTGCGGCCCGCTACGTAGAGGCGCAAGAATGCTGGAGCATCCTACATGAGGCAGACCTTGTGCAAGCTGCCCACCGGAATAACCGGCAACTGGTTAAAGTGAATGGGAAGAAGGTCAGTGGTCTACGGGATACTGGTGCTACCATGACCTTGCTTCAAAAGAACTTGGTGTCTGAGAAACAGTACACTGGAGACACTGTGGCTGTGAGGGTAGCAGGGGGCGATGTGTTCAGCCTACCTGTTGCCAGGGTACATTTGGATTGGGGAGTGGGCGCTAGACCTGTGAATGTGGGGGTCAAGAAGGACTTACCTGCTGATGTTCTTCTTGGAAATGACTTGGCTCCCCTTGTTTCTGCCTATGCTCCCATGGGTCCCGCTGATGTTAACCCTGTGACTACCCGTGCTCAGATCCGTGCAGCAGAGACTGACCCCCCTGCTGCTAAGCCCCAGGACGCTGAGCTCAGTAAATCTCTATCCGCTATTGATACGTGGAAGTCCCGTTACAATGCGCTGATGAAGGAGAAGAGGAGCGCAGAGGAAAAAGCACGTTTAGAACGTGAATCTCTGCTAGACAAGCTGCACCGACAGACTGCAGAAAACACCAGCTTGAGAGTGGGACATGAAACATTAAAGACAAACTTAGCGACACTTGAGGAGAAGCTGACGCTGGCTCATAGTGAGGTGCTGCAACTCAAGGGCACCCTATGTCAGTATGAAGGGATTGTGGATACCTATAAAGAGCAGGTACAGAAAACTCGTAAAGAAGCTGATGGGATTTTGAAGGACTGTTTAGCCCTAGTCTGGGCACTGAGGAAGTTGAACCCTTCTTTGTATGGACAGGAATTCTCTCTCATAACGGGAATACAGATGGATTGTCCTGGCAAACTGACATGCCTACCACCTCCTAGTCCGGTCATCCCCAGGTTGACCCGCCAAAGGGTCAAGCCGGGTCTGCCGGAGTGTTCCACAAGGGGGGAGATATGTGACAGACCCTTCTGTCAGGACTGAAGGAGTTAATTGTGTTTAGCTAAGAAACTAATTTCTAAAGACAGGTTTTCTGGCCTCAGCTATTGTGTGCTATAATTACATTTAAGTAATAAACAGGCCATTGTTTAATCACCCTCAGAGAGCAGACGCTAGGTGATAAGACAAGCCAAATGTGTTTAAGTTGTTATCTGCCTAAGTAAAGTATTTAAGTAATGTAATTCTACTGTTTCATAAAAGGGCGTCTTCCCCTTTTTATCTAAATGTACAAGAGTCTTTCAACCCCCCCATCTGGGGTCAAACCTGTATAAATACTAGGCATCTAGCCTTTAATAAATGTCATTCTGTTTTAAACCTGAAACTGGCTGGGTTGTGAATTGCTGATTCCCTATGCAGGACATTGTTCATCTGGTATTAACCCTTGGTACACTGTTGGTACCGTAACACCCACAATCCCCCAGATTCTATAGGAGTATAAACTTTATTATAAACCATAGAGTGTTTTTCTAACACATTACAATATGCAGTCTATTGTATACATATTTTGGTTACTATCATTTTGGAGGCCAGCTAAACCAGAAGGGGTGGTGATCAAAGAAGAAGAATGGGTGGGGCCATGTTGTGTGGGGAGGGGGTCACAGGCAGATGGTGGGCTTCGCTCAGGCAGTCCTTTATAACCAGGGCACAGAGAGGCTGCAGGTAGGAAGCGGACCAGACTTCTTAACCCACTACAATTGCAAAGGGTGCAGGACAGTTGGTAGGTATAAAAATATAAATAAATAAGGAGTGAAATTAATTAAATGGAATCTAAAGTCAAAATTAAACTTTCAGATAAAGCCTGCTTTTTAAAGAGACTTTCTATTTTACTTTACTTATCAAATTGTAGTTTTTTTATTTGCACATTTTCTGAGGCACCCCTTACTGAGAAATTGAAGGAAATTTTGAAATTTGTCAGAAAAAAAATCTACAGCTCATTTAAAATTCAGAGTGTCTTTTATTATTGTCAGGCTTACGTGAAAAATTCCTGTAATAAGAATGAGTTTCATAAGAAAAGGACCACAACTGCAGGTATAATGATATGTTTGAATGGGGGAATGTTGAACACTGTATATCAAGAAGATTATGCTTTCTTATTGCTACAGTGTATATACATTCTCCTTCCTTATAATATTTAGGCAATGCTGACTTAACAACTGAGATGGCAGACTTTACGTTTTTGCACAGAGTAAGTTCAGCTAACCATAAAAGGGTAAGACAAAAAGTAACATGTCTCTGATTACACTCTAGAAAATACAGCGCTGTAACAATTCAACCGGTATTTGAGGGGTTAATCCCTTTCTAATATAGGTTAGGGAAACATAAGACATTGCTGATGATGTAAATATATATAGTGAGCCTTGTTCCACAATGTTACAAGCCTTTCCTATTAGTCATAAGACATATTTGGTTCTTAGGGTAAAGTTCCGTTTTATCAGTAGTCCCTTGCGGTTACTATGCACTTTCATGTAAAACAGTATGCAGTAAGGCACTTACCGGTAAGCACTGCAATTGTAGTTTGGAAATGAGGAAGGCAGAAGAGGATTTCCAGCAAGCGGTTGTGCTTTGCAGGGCTAAGGTTTCCCGATGTCGGGTGAGGTTTCGGTGGCGTGTGACGTCACAGCCGAAACTGTTACAGCCAGGAGTTGCAGCGTTGTGTTCAGTCTGTAGCTTGGGGGAGATGCTTGTGAGCAAGAGTTGAAAGTAGGCAGCACAAGAATTCCAAGCAGGTGTAAATGAGTGCAGTAATCATTTATAGGGTAAGGAGGAAATGGCTTGATATAAGGTGCAAGGATTTAGAGGCCAAAGGATAGATGGAGAACAAGGTCCGCTAGAAATATGACAATTATACACTTGGTGATTATGCAATAATGTTGTATTTAATGGTGCTTTAATAATAATTATAAGTAATAGTTAGAAAGTCTAAAAATTGGACAGTCCAGTATTTTATAGACTGTCTCACAAAATCTATATAGAAATACTGGACACCTAAATGTCCATTTTTTTTTACTTTCATGATATATTTTAAACTTTCTTTGTCAAGAAGGGGCACCTCATAAAGACAACTGTTCAAGATGATTATCTACAACAGGCAAATGACAACAGCATCAACAAAATAGAGTTAATAGATGTGGTCAGATTTTGTCCCCAAATGACCTTAGAGACACCGGCAGCTCTTTCGAAAATCTTCCATAATCAGGCTTTACAAATAAACAAAAAATAACAAAGGCACCTCTTAGTGCAGATCAGTTGTAAACTTTACAGAACCCAAACGATATAATGATGAACATACTCACAAGTAGAACCGCACTCTCAAAACGATAAAGCCTTTCCAGGCGCTCTTGTACAAAAAAACACTTTATTTATTAAAATATTCCTAAGTTAAAAACATGTATTAATGATGAGATTTCAACAAAGTATTCTCATTATAAAGTAGCAAACATGCCACGCGTTTCTCAGCTGATAAGCTGTTTCATTAGGTGTATCCTGTCAGCTGAGAAACGCGTGGCATGTTTGTTACTTTATAATGAGAATGCTTTGTTAAAATCTCATGATTAATATATGTTTTTAACTTTGGAATATTTTAATTAAAAAAAGTATTTTTTGTCGAGTGCTATTCCACTTGTGAGTATGTTCATCATTATATGTGTAGCTATTGGGGTAAAAACAATGCTTTTTCTTTTTTACCGGGAACCATGGGTGGTGTTAAAACACTGTTCAGTGTGCTATGTTAAATCAATGCTTTGTGTGTGTTGTTACTAGCCAAAGAGGTACAATCTTTGATTTGTGTGTTCCAGCAAACAAGGTGTTAATATATTCATAAAGTTTTTACACTTTACAAGTATATTAATTTATTGCAAATTTACAGAAGAATATAGTATTTACAAAATGTTTTATGCTCCTTTAAAGGGACACTAAACCCAAAAATTTTCTTTCATGATTCAAGTAGAGAATACAATTTTAAACAACATTCCAATTTACTTATATTGTCTAATGTGCTTAATTCTTTAGATATCATTTGTTGAAGAAATAGCAATGCACATGGATGAGCCAATCACACGAGGCATCTATGTGCAACAACCAATCAGCAGCTACTAAGCCTATCTAGATATGCTTTTCAGCAAAGTATATCTAGAGAATGAAGCAAATTAGATAATAGAAGTAAATTAGAAAGTTGTTTAAAATGTCACGCTCTTTCTAAATTATGAAAGAAAAAAATTGGGTTTCATGTACCTTTAAAGTTTTAAAGACATTTGATCCCCCTTCCAATCTTAGAAAATCATACATTTTGCAGCTTGTATGATATTTTCCTTAAAAGGACATAAACCATTTTTTTTCCTTTCATGATTGATGTAGAGATTACTATTTAAACCAACTTTCCAATGTATTTCTATTGTCTAATTTGCTTCATTCTCTTGGTATCCTTTGTGAAAGAAGCAGCAATGCACTACTGGTAGCTATTTAACACATCTGGGGGTCGATCCGATAAAAATCGTCGCCCGCAAAAGCCGGCGACGCCAATATTTGCGCGGGTTTGGTATCCTATATACGGCGTAACCTAGAAGTTATGTGCGTATATTTCTGCCGTCGCCCGTAGTTTTTTGGGCTATAGGCAGGTATACCAAACCCGCGCAGTTTGGTATCCAATATGCAGCGTAAGGACTTACGTGGCGAAAATGGAGAAAACTTACTCCATTTTCACCTCGCCACAAAAAGCAGCCGTAAGAAGCCTTACGCTGACTATTGGAGCCCCGTAACTCCCTAAACTGGCAGCTAAAATAAACCTAACACCTAACGCATGTGCAATGTCTATCTCCCTGTCAACCGCGATCTTCTAAAATAAACCTAACACCTAACGCATGCGCAATGTCTATCTCCCTGTCAACCGCGATCTGCTAAAATAAACCTAACACCTAACGCATGCGCAATGTCTATCTACCTGTCAACCGCGATCCCCCCCCCCCCCCGAAATCCCTAATAAAGTTATTAACCCCTAAACCGCCGCTCCCGGACCCCGCCGCCATCTACATAAACTAACCCCCTACTGTGAGCCCCTAAAACCGCCGCCATCTACCTTATCTATCCCCTAATCTGACCCCTTACACCGCCGCCACCTATATAAAAATTATTAACCCCTAATCTAATCCCCCTATACCGCCGCCAGCTATATTAATATTATTAACCCCTAATGTAAGCCCCTTACACCGCCGCCATCTCTATTAAAATGATTAACCCCTTATTTAATCTACCTACCCCGCCGCCAGCTATATTATCTATATTAACCCTAAGTATATTATAGTTAATATAGGTATTACATTATATATATTAACTATATTAACCCTAATTATATTAGGGTTAATATAGTTAATATAGTTACTATAGTATTTATATTAACTATATTAACTCTATCTAACCCTAACACCCCTAACTAAATTTATATTAAATTAATCTAATTCATTTATAAACTAAAATATTCCTATTTAAATCTAAATACTTACCTATAAAATAAACCCTAAGATAGCTACAATATAATTAATAATTACATTGTAGCTATGTTAGGGTTAATATTTATTTTACAGGTAAATTGTTAATTATTTTAACTAGGTATAATAGATATTAAATAGTTATTAACTATTTAATATCTACCTAGTTAAAATAATTACCCAATTACCTGTAAAATAAATCCTAACCTAAGTTACAAATACACCTACACTATCAATAAATTAAATAAACTACAAACATCTATCTAAAAATACAATTACATTAACTAAACTAAATTACAAAAAAAAAACCCACTAAATTACAAAAAATAAAAAAAGATTACAAGATTTTTAAGCTAATTACACCTATTCTAAGCCCCCTAATAAAATAATAAACCCCCAAAATAAAAAAAATGCCCTGCCCTATTCTAAATTAAACAAATTTCAAAGCTCTTTACCTTACCAGCCCTTAAAAGGGCCTTTTGTGGGGCATGCCCCAAAGAAGTCAGCTCTTTTGCATACAAATACAATACCCCCCCCATTACAACCCACCACCCACATACCCCTATTCTAAAACCACCCAAACCCCCCTTAAAAAAGCCTAACACTACCCCCCTGAAGATCTCCCTGCCTTGTCTTCACCACACCGGGCCGAACTCCTGATCCGATCCGGGCGATGTCTTCCTCCAAGCGGCAAAGAAGAATTCTTCCTCCGGCGATGTCTTCCTCCAAGCGGCAAAGAAGAATTCTTCCTCCGGCGACGTCTTCCTCCAAGCGGCAGCAAAGTCTTCATTCTTCCGGCGGCATCTTCAATCTTCTTTCTTCGCTCCGCCGCTGCGGAGCATCCATCCCGGCCGACTACTGAACTTGGAATGAGGTACCTTTAAATGACGTCATCCAAGATGGCGTCCGCCGAATTCCGATTGGCTGATAGGATTCTATCAGCCAATCGGAATTAAGTTAAAAAAATCTGATTGGCTGATTGAATCAGCCAATCAGATTCAAGTTCAATCCGATTGGCTGATCCAATCAGCCAATCAGATTGAGCTCGCATTCTATTGGCTGTTCTGATCAGCCAATAGAATGCGAGCTCAATCTGATTGGCTGATTGGATCAGCCAATCGGATTGAACTTGAATCTGATTGGCTGATTCAATCAGCCAATCAGATTTTTTTAACTTAATTCCGATTGGCTGATAGAATCCTATCAGCCAATCGGAATTCGGCGGAAGCCATCTTGGATGACGTCATTTAAAGGTACCTCATTCCAAGTTCAGTAGTCGGCCGGGATGGATGCTCCGCAGCGGTGGAGCGAAGAAAGAAGATTGAAGATGCCGCCGGAAGAATGAAGACTTTGCTGCCGCTTGGAGGAAGACGTTGCCGGAGGAAGAATTCTTCTTTGCCGCTTGGAGGAAGACATCGCCGGAGGAAGAATTCTTCTTTGCCGCTTGGAGGAAGACATCGCCCGGATCGGATCAGGAGTTCGGCCCGGTGTGGTGAAGACAAGGTAGGGAGATCTTCAGGGGGGTAGTGTTAGGCTTTTTTAAGGGGGGTTTGGGTGGTTTTAGAATAGGGGTATGTGGGTGGTGGGTTGTAATGGGGGGGGGGGTATTGTATTTGTATGCAAAAGAGCTGAATTCTTTGGGGCATGCCCCACAAAAGGCCCTTTTAAGGGCTGGTAAGGTAAAGAGCTTTGAAATTTGTTTAATTTAGAATAGGGCAGGGCATTTTTTTTATTTTGGGGTTTTATTATTTTATTAGGGGGCTTAGAATAGGTGTAATTAGCTTAAAAATCTTGTAATCTTTTTTTATTTTTTGTAATTTAGTGTTTGTTTGTTTTTTGTAATTTAGTTTAGTTAATTTAATTGTATTTTTAGATAGATGTTTGTAGTTTATTTAATTTATTGATAGTGTAGGTGTATTTGTAACTTAGGTTAGGATTTATTTTACAGGTAATTGGGTAATTATTTTAACTAGGTAGATATTAAATAGTTAATAACTATTTAATATCTATTATACCTAGTTAAAATAATTAACAATTTACCTGTAAAATAAATATTAACCCTAACATAGCTACAATGTAATTATTAATTATATTGTAGCTATCTTATCATTAGAACCCTTTGCCATTAAAGGGGCAGTCTACACCAGATTTGTATTGTTTAAAAATATAGATAAATTCACCCTGTATGAGGGCATGGAAGGAGGGGTGTGTGACCCCCCTCCTCCTGTGGACCCGCGAAAGTTGGGGTCAAGTGTAGGTGAGAGGGGTGGAGTGTAGCAGGAGAGAAATAGGAGAGGAACAGGAAGTGGGAAAGCAGTTTAGGAAAGGTGGCAGAAGGAAGCTCCCTCCCTCTCTGAATTTTAGGTAGGAATAGGTGAACGTTGCAGTATTCTGGTGGCGGTGGTTTGCCTATTTTAGGTCAATAACTGGCTAGTGGTACCTCCTGCTGGGTTGCAGGGGAGAGATACAGAACTGTGAGGCATGTGCCTGGGTTCGGCAACACGCGTGTTTGGTGGGCAAGCCCTCTTGTTAAAGTTAATGTTGTTATTTATGATATTTATTAAGTATTTAATAAATTGGGCTGCGGCCTTTTCACCCCAGAATGGTTGTCAGTCTTTTATTTAAGGGAGCAAGTGGACACTAGGGGGTCATCCCTTTATTACATATTTCCCAGTTTTGCATAACCAACACGGTTATATCAATATATGTTTTACCTCTGCGATTACCTTGTATATATGCCACTGCAGACTTCCCCTTGTCTCAGTGCTTTTGACAGACATGCAGTTCAGCCAATCAGTGCAGACTCCTAAATAACTCCACGGGAGTGAGCACAATGTTATCTATATGACACACATGAACTAGTACTGTCTAATTGTGAAAAACTTTCAAAATGTTCTGAGCTAAGAGGCGATTTTCAAAGGTTTCAAAATCAGTTTGAGCCTACCTAAGTTTAGCTTTTGAAAAATACCACCAAGGGAACAAAGCTAATTTAATGATAAAAGTCAATTAGAAAGTTGTTTCAAATCTCATACCCTATCTGAATCATGAAAGTTTAATTTTGACTAGACTGTCCCTTTAAGTAGATGAAAACATGATAAAACATATTTATGCAATATTCATATTTAAAAAAGATTTTAACTATATATTTACTGTAAATATTTCATAGTGCGAACATTCTATGTTGTTTGTGCGATGGGTGTTTATTTATTTTTTTCAACAATTTTTTCCCTTTTTTTCCTCCATTGATTTATATGGGGGAATACATGCACACGCACACGAAAACTCGTTAGTTTTTTGGGCTATTCGGGTTAACGCTAGTGCAAAATATTTTTTTGGGAACTTGTAATACAAACGCAACCCAACAAGCACAAAAATGAAAATCCTAGCAGCGTTTTCGCAATCACTGAAAAAAAGAATGCGCCACTTGTAATTTAGCCCATAGTTCCATGATTTAAAGGTCTTACACATTAGAGAATTTTCATATTGCACTTGTTTGTTCCTTTAGCGCATTAATATAAATTCACAACATATGTGCAATTGATTTCATATCCTTCTGAGTAATTTCATAATTAGCATTTTATATGAACAGACTTTTAATTGCAATTATAAATTAACATTTTGATGCTCATATTTAATCTGAGTATGTTTTCTTTTAAACATTCATGATTTGAGTAATGTTTTTAACTTTTTGTGAAATGAAAATTGATTATATGTTATGTTATGTTAACGTGAACAAACATTAAACATTGACAAGTGCAATTTCTAAAAATGGAGTTCCAAGAGTTCAGGGTGGCAGAAATTAAAAAGTCCAAGAATTCTTCAAAAAATTGCTTACAGGTGGATTGGAATTCCACTGCTGAATTGTCCCCATGCATGTATAGAAGAAGTCACAAATGCTCCATATATTGCAGGATTGCCATGGATTGAAATCTCAGCCCTTCTGCAGCTTGGTTATAAATGTCCCAGCATCCAAAGGGAAACTTGGGATCACCTAGAAACACTCACAGAGTGTTCTAACCCCATCCACTGGATGCCAGCCCCTCCCATGACACATAACCCCACCCACAGAACACAAATTATCGCTGCCCATGGAACACCAGTGAGTCTGCTCTCAGGTCTTCCTGATGTAGCCAACACTTTCTGTTGTTGAGAGGAAAGATAAAGGGACAGTCTTGTCATATGTGTGTCCTTGAAGAGTTTCCTAATGGATTGGAATTATTTTGACTTGCTATGCAGCTATTTGCACACAATATCTAAATGTATTGGAATGGAGCTATAGTTCTATTAGAACTGTAACAACCCTCTTACCATAGTCAGGAAAGGGTAGTGATCAGAAAAATAAATAATAGAAGAAAAACAGAATACATATCTATATTTATCCGTCTATAAATATACACAATTGATCCTTCTTTAGCTGTATTATTTTACTGAAAGCTTATCACATATTTTAAGCTATACGTTTATATAGTTGGGAGATCCTGCCATCTAGAGCCTTAGTTTCAATATTACACTCCAAAGCTCTAATGACAATATTATAGAGAGTTGATCTAAAGAAATAATACAGAATGCAATAAAGCCATTAGAAGAGAAGAGCAGAGATAAAAATAAATAAATAAAGAGAAGGATACAAGAAAGAAGAAAACAGAGAAGCTAAATGACTGAATGGGGATAAACAACAAGGAAAGGAAAAACAAAACCAAAACAGCTAAGATAAAAAAAGGAAAAGATTCAGAAGAGAAAAAGAAAAAAAAGAGAAGAAGAAACATAAAGGACAAGTGAAGAGGTAATGAAGAAACTTGTGCAGAGATAAAGAAAAGAGGGGTAGAGAGGGGGACTAAAAACAGATATACAGTACCTGTATGAAAGATCTTCCTTTTACTTTTTCTTTCATGATTCAGATAGCGCATGCAATTTTAAGCAACATTCTAATTTAATTTTTTTGGTTTCTTTATTTGAAAAGCAGAAATGAAAGCTTAGAAGCCGACCCATTTCAGGTTCAGCACCTGGGTAGCACTTGCTGATTGGTGGCTAAATGTAGCCACCAATCAGCAAGCACTATCGATGGTGCTGAACTAAAAATGGGTCGGCTCTCAAGCTTTCATTCCTGCTTTTCAAATAAAGATAACAAGAGAATGGAAAAAAATGAATAATAGGAGTAAATTAGAAAGTTTCTTAAAATCGCATGTTCTATCTGAATCATAAAAGAAAAAATGTTAGATTAGCGTCCAGAACAGTAATTGCAAATCATTACTATAAGGAAATAGTTTATGGTCTCAAAGAGATCTCTAAAACCATAGAACTTCCCCAAACATTATGTAGCATCTCAGATTGCAGTTAAAGGGACACTGTACCCAAAAATTTTCTTTCGTGATTCAGATTGAGCATGAAATTTTAAGCAACTTTCTAATTTACTCCTATTATCAAATTTTCTTTATTCTCTTGGTATCTTTATTTGAAATGCAAGAATGTAAGTTTAGATGCCAGCCCATTTTTGGTGAACAACCTGGGTTGTCCTTGCTGATTGGTGGATAAATTCATCCACCAATAAAAAAGTGCTGTCCAGAGTACTGAAACCAAAAAAAAAGCTTAGATGCCTTCTTTTTCAAATAATGATAGCAAGAGAACGAAGAAAAATTGATAATAGGAGTAAATTAGAAAGTTGCTTAAAATTGCCTGCTCTATCTGAATTACAAAATAATTTTTTACTTTTTCTTTCATGATTCAGATAGCGCATGCAATTTTAAGCAACATTCTAATTTAATTTTTTTGGTTTCTTTATTTGAAAAACAGAAATGAAAGCTTAGAAGCCGGCCCATTTCAGGTTCAGCACCTGGGTAGCACTTGCTGATTGGTGGCTAAATGTAGCCACCAATCAGCAAGCACTATCGATGGTGCTGAACTAAAAATGGGTCGGCTCTCAAGCTTTCATTCCTGCTTTTCAAATAAAGATAACAAGAGAATGGAAAAAAAATGAATAATAGGAGTAAATTAGAAAGTTTCTTAAAATTGCATGTTCTATCTGAATCATAAAAGAAAAAAATTTAGATTAGTGTCCAGAACAGTAATTACAAATTACAAATCATTACTATAAGGAAATAGTTTATGGTCTCAAAGAGATCTCTAAAACCATAGAACTTCCCCAAACATTATGTAGCCTCTCAGATTGCAGTTAAAGGGACACTGTACCCAAAAATGTTCTTTCGTGATTCAGATTGAGCATGAAATTTTAAGCAACTTTCTAATTTACTCCTATTATCAAATTTTCTTCATTCTCTTGGTATCTTTATTTGAAATGCAAGAATGTAAGTTTAGATGCCGGCCCATTTTTGGTGAACAATGCTGATTGGTGGATAAATTCATCCACCAATAAAAATGTGCTGTCCAGAGTACTGAAACCAAAAAAAAAGCTTAGATGCCTTCTTTTTCAAATAATGATAGCAAGAGAACGAAGAAAAATTGATAATAGGAGTAAATTAGAAAGTTGCTTAAAATTGCCTGCTCTTTCTGAATTACAAAATAATTTTTTGGGGTACAGTGTCCCTTTAACTCCTTCTTCTAGTCTATAGAACAATTAGGGTAAATCCTGTTGCTCCTGGTAAATGTCAAACACTGAGACCTTACCTGTTTCTATTTCCTATTTCTCACCCTGTCTATTCCAAACTATCACCTAGATTACAAGTTTTGCCTTTCGTGTTTTAATGCTGAAAAAATGGTAATTTCAGCGTTAAAACAGCACCTCAGCCATTGCGAGTCTCGGTATAGCTGTACCGCAAGCCTTTAGCCTGTAACACAACGTCAGTCCCACACACATAAAAATTAAGTTTTTTCATGGGACTTCCATAGCGCAGCCATTACGAGTTTTGCGGGGAGGCTAAAAAGCTTGCGTTACAGCCTATACCGACAAGATCCATTTCACAATCTGAGAGCAGTAGTTTTGAGTTTTACGCAACAAAACTGTTACATAAAGCTCATAACTAAATTATCACAAAGTGCATTAAACATCCATAAATTACCTATTAACCCCTAAACCGAGGCCCTCCGCCATCGCAAACACTATATTAAAGTTATTAACCTATTAACCTATTCCACCACTCCCCGACATCGCCGCCACTATACTAAAGTTATTAACCCCTAAACCACCGCCCTCCCGCATCGCAAACACTATTTAAATATTATTTACCCCTAATCTGCCATCCGCCCACATCGCCCCACTATACTATATATACATTATTTACCCCTAATCCCGCCGCCACTATAATAAACCTATTAACCCCTAAACTGAAAGCCCCCACAACGAAATATACTAAATAAACCTATTAACCCCTAAACTGAAAGCCCCCCACATTGGAATAAACTAATTTAAACTAGTAACCCCTAAACCTAACGCCTCCCTAACTTTATATCACATATCAATTTCCCTATCTTAAATTAAATTAAAACTTACCTGTCAAATTAAAAAAAAGTAAATTTAAATTAAAATTAAACTTATATAACTCTTAAACTAAAATTAAACTAACTACCAATTAAATACTATCGGCTAGATTACAAGTTTTGCGTTAGAGGCTATGCGGTGTTAACAAGCAGTTTTCACTCACCACTCACTTACCTACAGCGCTGGTATTACGGGTTTTTACAAACTCGTCATTAAAAGACAAGAAGTGAGCGTTGAGCAAAATTTTGCTCATTACCGCACTCCAATACCAGCGCTGCTTAAGTCACCGGTGAGCTGGTGTAACGTGCTCGTGCACGATTTCCCCATAGGAATCAACGGGGAGAGCCGGCTGAAAAAAATTCTAACACCTGCAAAACTCCTTAACGCAGCCCCATTGATTCCTATGGGGAAATAAAATGTATGTCTACACCTAACACTCTAACATGAACCCTGAGTCTAAACACCCCTAATCTTACACTTATTAACCCCTAATATGCCGCCCCCGACATCGCCGACACCTAAATTATAATTATTAACCCCTAATTGTAACTTAGGTTAGGTTTTATTTTACAGGTACTTTTGTTTTTATTTTAGCTAGGTAGTTATTAAATAGTTAACTATTTAGTAACTATTCTACCTAGTTAAAATAAATACAAACTTGCCTGTAAAATAAAAATAAATCCTAAACTAGCTACAATGTAACTATTAGTTATATTGTAGCTATCTTAGGCTTTATTTTACAGGTATTTAGTTTTAAATAGGAATAATTTAGTTAATGATAGGAATTTTTAGTTAGATTTCTTTTAATTATATTTAAGTTAGGGGGTGTTAGGGTTAGGGTTAGACTTAGATTTAGGGGTTAATAACTTTAATATAGTGGCGGCAACGTTGGGTGCGGCAGATTAGGGGTTAATAAATGTAGGTAGGTGGCGGCGATGTTAAGGACGGCAGATTAGGTGTTAATAATATTTAACTAGTGTTTGCGATGCGGGAGTGTGGCGGTTTAGGGGTTAATATATTTATTATAGTGGTGGCGATGTCCAGTTCAGCAGATTAGGGGTTAAAAAATGTATTTTTGTGTTTGCAATGTGGGAGGTCCTCGGTTTAGGGGTTAATAGGTAGTTTATTGGTGTTAGTGTACTTTTTAGCACTTTAGTTAAGAGTTTTATGTTACAGCGTTGTAGTGTAAAACTCTTAACTACTGACTTTAAAATGCGGTACCAGTCTTGACAGGAGAGGGTGTACTGCTCACTTTTTGGCAGACTCGTAATACCGGCGCTATGCAAGTCCCATTGAAAAAAGAGGATACGCAATTTACGTAAGTGGATTTGCTGTATTTCCAAGTCTGGCAAAAAATGTGAGCGGTATACCTGTACCTGCAAAACTCGTAATACCAGCGGGCGTTAAAATGCAGCGTTAGGACCGGCTAACGCTGCTTTTTAAGCCTAACGCAAAACTCGTAATCTAGCCGAATGTTACGCATTAAACAAATCCTAACACTACTCTAAAAATTACAAACTATCTAATTACAAAAAATAAAAAAAACTAAATTACAAAAAATAACAAACACTAAATTACGAAAAATAACAAACGAAATGATCAAAAATAAAAAAGAATTACACCTAATCTAATAGCCCTATCAAAATAAAAAAGCTCCCCCAAAATAAAAAAAACCCTAGCCTACAATAAACTACCAAAAGCCCATAAAAGGGCCTTTTGTAGGGAATTGCCCTAAGTTAAACAGCTCTTTTACCTGGAAAAAAAAATACAAAGACCCCACCAACAGTAAAACCCATCCCCCAAAGAACCCCCCAAAATAAAAAAACCTAACTTTAACAAAAACCTAAGCTACCCATTGTCCTGAAAAGGGCATTGTATGGGCTTTGCCCTTAAAAGGGCATTTAACTTGTTTACGAATAGCCCAAACCCTAAACTAAAAAAAAACCCACCCAAAAACCCATTAAAAAACCTATCACTAACCCCCGAAGATCCACTTACAGTTTTTGAAGTCCCGCTTGAACGATCTTCATCAGCCAATAGAATTTCAGAAGCTCTCATCCTATCGGCTGATTTGAATTTCCAAAATCAAATCAGTCAATAGGAATGCAAGGGACGCCATTTTGAATTGCGTATTTTGCATTGAACATTCAGTATACGGCGGCGACCGTATGAAGAGAATGCTCCGCGCCGGATGTCTTCAGGATGTACCCGCTCCACGCAGATGGGATGAAGATAGGAGATGCCGCCTGGATGAAGATAGAAGATGCCGCCTGGATGAAGATTTCTCGCCGCCTGGATGAGGACTTCGTCGCCTGGATGAAGATAGAAGAGGCCGCCTGGATGAAGACTTCTCATCGCCTGGATGAAGATCGTTCAAGCGGGACTTAAAAAACTGTAAGTGGATCTTTGGGGGTTAGTGATAGGTTTTTAAAGGGTTTTTGGGTGGAGTTTTTTTTTTAGTTTAGGGTTTGGGCTATTCATAAACAAGCTAAATGCCCTTTTAAGGGCAATGCCCATACAAATGCCCTTTTCAGGGCAATGGGTAGCTTAGGTTTTTTAGATAGTTTTTTTTTTATTTTGTGGGTTTAAGGGGGTGGGGGTTTGTTATGTTAGTGGGTCTTTGTATTTTTTTTTCAGGTAAAAGAGCTGTTTAACTTAGGACAATGCCCTACAAAAGGCCCTTTTAAGGGCTATTGGTAGTTTTTATATTGGGGTGTTTTGTTTTTTTTAAATGGGTATTAGAATAGGAATAATTTTTATTATTTTTGATAATTTGTTTGTCATCTTGTTTAATGTATTTTTTTGTTTTGGGGTGGGGTTTTATTTTTAGATTAGGGCTTGGGCATTTCGTGAACAAGCTAAAAACCCTTTTAAGGGCAATGCCCATACAAATGCCCTTTTCAGGGCAATGGGTAGTTTAGGTTTTACTTTATTTTTATTTTGTGGGTTTGGGGCTGGGGGTTGTATACTGTTTGTTTTGTTTTGTAGCAAAAGAGCTGTTAACTTTGAGGCAATGCCCTACAAAAGGCCATTTTAAGGGCCCACAAAAAGCCCCTTTAAGGGCCCTTAGTAGTTTATGCTAGATTAGTCTTTTTTATCTTGGGGTGTTTTTTTTTTTTTTAAAAGGGTAGTAGAATAGGAATAATTTTTGTTGTTTTAGATCATTTCATTTGTTATTTCTTGTAATGGTATTTTTTTATATTTTTTGTAATTATAGTGTTTTTTATTTTTTGTAATGGTAGGTGTTAGTGTAAGGCAGCTTAGGTTTTATTTCACAGGTAAGTTTGTATTTATTTTAACTAGGTAATTAGTAAATAGTTAATAACTATTTACTAACTACCTAGTTAAAATAAATACAAACTTACCTGTGAAATAAAATAAAACCTAAGCTAGCTTAGGTTTTATTTCACAGGTAAGTATGTATTTAGTTTTAAATAGGAATTATTTAGTTAATAATTGTAACTTTAATTGAGCTCTATTTTAATTATGTTAAAGTTAGGGGTGTTAGGGTTAGGGTTACGTTAGTTTTACATTCGGTTTAGGGTTAGGTTTAGGGGTTAATAGTTTAATTTAGGTTGTTGCGATGCGGGGGGCTGGCGGTTTAGGGGTTAATAGGTTTATTTAGTGGTAGCGATGTGGGAGGCCAGAGGTTTAGGGGGTTAATAACTTTATTTAGTGGCGGCGATGTCGGGGAGCGGCGGAATAGGGGTTAATGTATTTATTATAGTGTGGGCGATATTGGGGTGCAGGGGAATAGGGGTTAATAACTTTAGTATAGTGGCGGCAATATCAGGAGTGGCAGATTTTGGATTAATAGATTTATTTAGGTGGCAGTGATATCGGGAGCGGCTGATTAGGGGTTAATAACTTTATGTAGGTGTTGGCGATGTTGGGGGCTGCAGATTAGGGGTGTTTAGACTTAGGGTTTATGTTAGGGTGTTAGGTTTAAACATAACTTTTTTCCCCCATAGACATCAATGGGGCTGCGTTACGGAGCTTTTCATTACGCAGTTTCCCCATTGATGTCTATGGGGAAAGCGTGCACAAACACGTCAAAACAGCGCTTGAATTGTGTGTGGTATGGAGCTTAAAACCACAATATATCGCACGCACAAGCCGGCTGTTTGAAACCTTGTAATGGCAGCGCTATAGAGGGTTAAATAACGCAACTTTTGTTGTGTTTGTTAATTTCCCTATAGCGTGCATAACACGTAATCTAGATTACTGGCTCCAATTTTTGCTTTTACTTTTGCTCAACCAGTCTGTTCCAGATTATAAAATTGACAAATCGAGTATTTTCCATGTCACTAACACGGTCTTATTACTGGACTGAAGCTATGTCCCGCTTTTCCTATTGGTCTAGAGCACTGGATTTCAAAGTTTGAGGTGTGTCTCCCCAAAGGGGCGCTAGAGCATATAAGGGAGGTGCAGGAGCAGTAACACATTGCATTATACTATGGAAGCTTCAAGTAGAAGCCGACAGCACTTACCATGTCATGGTGGCATAACGCAAAGGTTAGGATGTAGGTGGTCAAAATCGCTGAGAGACAGTTGCGTTTGTTGTCTTGATCAATAATTTGCATTTAGCACAAGAGTAATGAAATGCAAAGTGAAACATGAGTGAATCACTCTTTCGGTTGAGCAGAATCAGCTCTTCAGAGGTGTGTTTTAACCTTGGATCAGATGTAAATTACCCAAATTAAAAGAAAAAAATAATATTACAGATTTATTTAACCCTTTCATGGTGATACTTATTTGTTACATCGGAACAACCTTCTGATGTAAACAAATAAGTAAAGAATTGAAATCACAAGATTGTTCATGCGATCGCGGGATTTAACTGACAGGATCGAGTCGGGGGGAGTGCCTATGATGCTAGGCGTGTCCTCCAGCCTGTGATCCAATACAGGAAGCCATCATGGCATTGTTACAGCCAAATGGCTAGGACATTCCATGCCATCCTAATGGCACTAAAGCCCAGCATGGTTAGGACAGCATGGAACGTTCTAACGGCGGGAAGAGGTTAGAGAGAAAAAATAAAGTTATGTAAATTATGGGGGGTTGCTGTCTTGTAGATGCCATCAGAGGGGAGGCCCACTGCCTAAGACTTTGAGTACCCCTGGTTTAGAGTGTAGAGATAACATAATTTATGTAAGAACTTACCTGATAAATTCATTTCTTTCATATTAGCAAGAGTCCATGAGCTAGTGACGTATGGGATATACATTCCTACCAGGAGGGGCAAAGTTTCCCAAACCTTAAAATGCCTATAAATACACCCCTCACCACACCCACAATTCAGTTTAACGAATAGCCAAGAAGTGGGGTGATAAGAAAAAAGTGCGAAAGCATATAAAATAAGGAATTGGAATAATTGTGCTTTATACAAAATCATAACCACCACAAAAAAAGGGCGGGCCTCATGGACTCTTGCTAATATGAAAGAAATGAATTTATCAGGTAAGTTCTTACATAAATTATGTTTTCTTTCATGTAATTAGCAAGAGTCCATGAGCTAGTGACGTATGGGATAATGACTACCCAAGAAGTGGATCTTTCCACACAAGAGTCACTAGAGAGGGAGGGATAAAATAAAGACAGCCAATTCCTGCTGAAAATAATCCACACCCAAAATAAAGTTTAATGAAAAACATAAGCAGAAGATTCAAACTGAAACCGCTGCCTGAAGTACTTTTCTACCAAAAACTGCTTCAGAAGAAGAAAATACATCAAAATGGTAGAATTTAGTAAAAGTATGCAAAGAGGACCAAGTCGCTGCTTTGCAGATCTGGTCAACCGAAGCTTCATTCCTAAACGCCCAGGAAGTAGAAACTGACCTAGTAGAATGAGCTGTAATTCTCTGAGGCGGAGTTTTACCCGACTCAACATAGGCAAGATGAATTAAAGATTTCAACCAAGATGCCAACGAAATGGCAGAAGCTTTCTGGCCTTTTCTAGAACCGGAAAAAATAACAAATAGACTAGAAGTCTTACGAAAAGATTTCGTAGCTTCAACATAATATTTCAAAGCTCTAACAACATCCAAAGAATGCAACGATTTCTCCTTAGAATTCTTAGGATTAGGACATAATGAAGGAACCACAATTTCTCTACCAATGTTGTTGGAATTCACAACTTTAGGTAAAAATTCAAAAGAAGTTCGCAACACCGCCTTATCCTGATGAAAAATCAGAAAAGGAGACTCACAAGAAAGAGCAGATAATTCAGAAACTCTTCTGGCAGAAGAGATGGCCAAAAGGAACAAAAAACTTTCCAAGAAAGTAATTTAATATCCAATGAATGCATAGGTTCAAATGGAGGAGCTTGAAGAGCCCCCAGAACCAAATTCAAACTCCAAGGAGGAGAAATTGACTTAATGACAGGCTTTATACGAACCAAAGCTTGTACAAAACAATGAATATCAGGAAGAATAGCAATCTTTCTGTGAAAAAGAACAGAAAGAGCAGAGATTTGACCTTTCAAGGAACTTGCGGACAAACCCTTATCTAAACCATCCTGAAGAATACTGTAATATTCTCGGTATTCTAAAAGAATGCCAAGAAAAATGATGAGAAAGACACCAAGAAATATAAGTCTTCCAGACTCTATAATATATCTCTCTGGATACAGATGTACGAGCCTGTAACATAGTATTAATCACAGAGTCAGAGAAACCTCTTTGACCAAGAATCAAGCGTTCAATCGCCATACCTTTAAATTTAAGGATTTCAGATCCTGATGGAAAAAAAGGACCTTGAGACAAAAGGTCTGGTCTTAACGGAAGAGTCCACGGTTGGCAAGAGGCCATCCGGACAAGATCCGCATACCAAAACCTGTAAGGCCATGCCGGAGCTACCAGCAGAACAAACGAGCATTCCTTCAGAATCTTGGAGGTTACTCTTGGAAGAAGAACTAGAGGCGGAAAGATATAGGGAGGATGATACTTCCAAGGAAGTGATAATGCATCCACTGCCTCCGCCTGAGGATCCCGGGATCTGGACAGATACCTGGGAAGTTTCTTGTTTAGATGAGAAGCCATCAGATCTATTTCTGGAAGTTCCTACATTTGAACAATCTGAAGAAATACCTCTGGGTGAAGAGACCATTCGCCCGGATGCAACGTTTGACGACTGAGATAATCCGCTTTCCAATTGTCCATACCTGGGATATGAACCGCAGAGATTAGACAGGAGCTGGATTCCGCCCAAACCAAAATTCGAGATACTTCTTTCATAGCCAGAGGACTGTGAGTCCCTCCTTGATGATTGATGTATGCCACAGTTGTGACATTGTCTATCTGAAAACAAATGAACAACTCTCTCTTCAGAAGAGGCCAAGACTGAAGAGCTCTGAAAATTGCACGGAGTTCCAAAATATTGATCGGAAATCTCACCTCCTGAGATTCCCAAACCCCTTGTGCTGTCAGATACCCCCACACAGCTCCCCAACCTGTAAGACTTGCATCTGTTGAGATTATAGTCCAGGTCGGAAGAACAAAGAAGCCCCCTGAACTAAACGATGGTGATCTGTCCACCATGTCAGAGAGTGTTGTAAAATCGGTTTAAAGATATTAATTGAGATATCTTTGAGTAATCCCTGCACCATTGGTTCAGCATACAGAGCTGAAGAGGTCGCATGTGAAAACGAGCAAAGGAGATCGCATCTGATGCGGCAGTCCTAAGACCCAACATTTCCATGCATAAGGCTACCAAAGGGAAGGATTGTGACTGAAGGTTTTGACAAGCTGATATCAATGTTAAACTTCTCTTGTCTGACAAGGACAGAGTCATAGACACTGAATTTATCTAGAAACCTAAAAAGGTTACCCTTGTCTGAGGAATCAATGAACTGATTGGTAAATTGATCCTCCAACCATGAACTTGAAGAAACAACACAAGTCGATTCGTATGAGATTCTTCGAAAATGAGAAGACTGAGCAAATACCAAGATATCGTCCAAATAAGGAAATACCAAAACCCTATTCTCTGATTACAGAAAGAAGGGCACCGAGAACCTTTGAAAAAAATTCTTGGAACTGAGGCTAAGCCAAACGGTAGAGCCACAAAACTGGTAATGCTTGTCTAAAAAGAGAATCTCAGACACTAAAAGTGATCTGGATGAATCGGAATATGCAGATACACATCCTGTAAATCTATTGTAGACATATAATGCCCTTGCTAAACAAAAGGCAGGATAGTCCTACAGTAACCATCTTGAATGTTGGTATCCTAACATAATGATTCAATAATGATAGATCCGGAACTGGTCTGAAGGAATTGACCTTCTTTGGTACAATGAAGAGATAAAATAAGACCCCAGCCCCTGTTCCAGAACTGGAACTGGCATAAATACTCCAGCCAACTCTAGATCTGAAACACATTTCAGAAATGCTGAGCCTTTGCTGTGTTAACTGGGACACGGGAAAGAAAAGAATCTCTTAGCAGGAGGCCTTAACTTGAAGCCAATTCTGTACCTTTCTGAAACAATGTTTCTGAAACCAGAGATTAAGAACGGAATTGATCCAAATTTCTTTGAAGAAAACGTAATCTGCCCCATACCAGCTGAGCTGGAATAAGGGCCGCACCTTCATAGGTACTTAGGAGCTGGCTATAGGTTTCTATAAGGCTTGGATATATTCCAAACTGGAAATAGTTTCCAAACTGATACCGCTCCTGAGGATGAAGGATCAGGCTTTTGTTCCTTGTGAGGAAAGGAACGAAAATGATTATTTACCCTGGAAAGAAAGGGAAAGCAAAGTTGACTTAGAAGACATGTCAGCATTCCAAGTTAAATCCATAAAGCTATTCTAGCTAAAATAGCTAGAGACATATACCTGACATCAACTCTAATGATATCAAAAGATGGTATCACCAATAAAATTATTAGCATGTTATAGAATAAAAATAATGCTATAAAATTATGATCTGTTACTTGTTGCGCTAAAGCTTCTAACCAAAAAGTTGAAGCTGCAGCAACATCCGCTAAAAATATAGCAGGTCTAAGAAGATTACCTGAACATAAGTAAGCTTTTCTTAGAAAGGAATCAATTTTCCTATCTAAAGGATCCTTAAATGAAGTACTATCTGCCGTAGGAATAGTAGTACATTAGCAGGAGTAGAGACAGCCCCATAACCTTAGGGATTTTTGTCCCAAAAAACTCTAATCTGTCAGATGGCACAGGATATAATTTGCTTAAACGTCTAGAAGGAGTAAATAAATTACCCAAATTATTCCATTCCCTGGAAATTACTTCAGAAATAGCATCAGGGAGATAAAACACTTCTGGAATAACTACAGGAGATTTAAAAACCTTATTTAAACGTTTACATTTAGTATCAAGAGGACCAGAATCCTCTATTTCTAATGCAAATAACACTTCTTTAAGTAAAGAACGAATAAATTCCATCTTGAACAAATACAAAGATTTATCAGCATCAACCTCTGAGACAGAAACCTCAGAACCAGAAGAACCATTATCAGTATCAGAATGATGATGTTCATTTAAAAATTCATCTGAAAAAAAGAGAAGTTTTAAAAGACTTTTATGTATACTAGAAGGAAAAATAACAGACATAGCCTTCTTAATGGATTTAAAAAATAAAATCTCTTATGTTATCAGGAACACTCTGAAAATTAGATGTTGACGGAACAGCAACAGGTAATGTAACAGTACTAAAGGAAATTTTATCTGCATTAATAAGTTTGACATGACATGCAATACAAATAACAGCTGGAGAAACAGATACCAAAAGTTTATAGCAGATACACTTAGCTTGGTAGCTCCAGCATTGTGCAGTGATTTTCCTGAAGTATCTTCTGACTCAGTTGCAACGTGGAACATCTTGCAATATGTAAAAGAAAAAAACAACATATAAAGCAAAATTGATCAAATTCCTTAAATGACAGTTTCAGGAATGGGAAAAAATGCCAAAGAACAAGCTTCTAGCAACCAGAAGCAATAAAAAATGAGACTTAAATAATGTGGAGACAAAAGTGACGCCCATATTTTTTCGCGCCAAATAAGACGCCCACATTATTTGGCGCCTAAATGCTTTTTGGCGCCAAAAATGACGCCACATCCGGAACGCCGACATTTTTGGCGCAAAATAACGTCAAAGAATGACGCAACTTCCGGCGACACGTATGACGCCGGAAACGGAAATAGAATTTTTGCGCCAAAAAAGTCCGCGCCAAGAATGACGCAATAAAATGAAGCATTTTCAGCCCCCGCGAGCCTAACAGCCCACAGGGAAAAAGTCAAATTTTAAGGTAAAAAATGTTAAATTAAAATGCATTATCCCAAATATGAAACTGACTGTCTGAAAAATAAGGAAAGTTGAACATTCTGAGTCAAGGCAAATAAATGTTTGAATACATATATTTAGAACTTTATAAACAAAGTGCCCAACCATAGCTAGGAGTGTCACAGAAAATAAGACTTACTTACCCCAGGACACTCATCTACATGTAGTAGAAAGCCAAACCAGTACTGAAACGAGAATCAGCAGAGGTAATGGTATATATAAGAGTATATCGTCGATCTGAAAAGGGAGGTAAGAGATGAATCTCTACGACCGATAACAGAGAACCTATGAAATAGACCCCGTAGAAGGAGATCACTGCATTCAAATAGGCAATACTCTCCTCACATCCCTCTGACATTCACTGCACGCTGAGAGGAAAACCGGGCTCCAACTTGCTGCGGAGCGCATATCAACGTAGAATCTAGCACAAACTTACTTCACCACCTCCATCGGAGGCAAAGTTTGTAAAACTGAATTGTGGGTGTGGTGAGGGGTGTATTTATAGGCATTTTAAGGTTTGGGAAACTTTGTCCCTCCTGGTAGGAATGTATATCCCATACGTCACTAGCTCATGGACTCTTGCTAATTACATGAAAGAAATATAGTTTATTGGTAATGTAAAGTAAACTGTAATAAAAAGTTACTATCTTATAAATCAACTAACTCCCCTTGCATTTCTTACCTTGACTGCTGCAGAATCATCTTTCTTTGTCTTCTGCCATTAACAGGTCCTCCTTAAGCTTTTTTTTGTACTTAGCACAATTCAAGGCAAAGACTTTTTTTGCCATTATGTACTGGTTTTTTTTTAAGCTCGTAACTTTTTTTTATTATTGTTATTTTGGGGCTTAGCTGTTTATAGATGGATTGTGTAGTGGGAGTTGCACTGAGGTGATTGGATAGTGAGGAGTTACAATAGAGTATTACGTGGCAGAATTACAATGGATGGGATCATTTGTGGGAAAGCTTTTTAGGGATGGTTATTGGTTAAAATAGACCATGTCTGGGAGGACATTATATTTTAAGAAGTTAATTACATGCAAGTAGGGGAAATCTTGCTTAGGGGTTGTGTTATTAGGTCTAATGGCTGTTGTTGCTGAGAGGGGTTGTATAAAGGAGGTTCATTAGAAGTATTGGGGGGTGTTGATGTGGGTGGATTATTTGTTGGTATGGGAGTTAGATATTTGGTGGTGATTGGATTGGGGGGATCTTGTAGTAGAGAAATAGATGTTAGGATGGGTTATTGGGGTAAGGGGATTTTTTTGTATGGAGAAGTTAAAGGGATACTGTCACGAATACCCCATGATTGAGATGCCAAGGGGTTAATTTAATATGAAGGTACATATGACAACCATGTCATATTTGGTATCAAATTAATTCTCACAGTGTAAATAAGAGATTGCATTTCCATCTATATGAAATGGATGTATCTAGCAGAAATTATGATGTGTTCTATAATTTCAGGCAAAGACTTAGAGTTTATTGATAGTCGTAAAAGATAAGGGGCTTCTCAGCCCCTGCAAAGAGGGTGAAGTCAGACAACCTGATCTATTGAAAAAAGGTATAAGGGTCTTGTGTTTTAACTCTGAAATTGTCATTCTTACAAGGGAAGCTGTCACTAAACGGTGTAAGGACCCATTGCTTCATGCCATCTCCCTGGCGCAGATCTTGAGACTAGTAAAGTATTAAATCTGTTTTTTCTCCTTTTTTATTTTAAAAACTGTTTGCGGTGTGTAATTTTACTTGTAACAACTTTTTTTATTAATAATGCATTGTGCATCATATTTTTGGCATAATAAATAATTCATTTATTAAGCTTTGGCCTTTGTCTAATAATTGAACCACAGTACTGAAAAAGACTGGAGTCTTAAAACTGTATATTTTAGGTTATTTTCTGCTAAATTGTATTCTGAGAGTTAATCTGTAAGTCTGGGTTTTTCCTTAAGATTTTCCCTTTAATAAATCATAAGTGGTGGCAGCATAGTTAGTTTAGTGTGGGTGGCATTAAAGGGGAGTTTTGGGCATTTATTTTACGTCTAGTACAGACTAGAGAGTGTTGTTCACCCTTGCACCCACTGAACTAAGTCATAAGCTTGCCTGACGTGGCTAGATTGTGACATATTAGTGACAGTAGAAGGGGTCTGATAACCCTTTCTGTGCCAAACAAGTGACTGGCACAGGGTTTGTTAACCTTGGTCGTCACAAATGGGTGGGCAGCGGTGGGATAATTTTTTTATTAGATTTTAGTGCTCGTGGATTTGCTAGTGTGAAAATCCCGGTACTAAAAAAGAAATTGTGACTCTCACAACTTCTAAAGGCTAAAGCTCAGTGCATTATATAGTCACACATTGCAAACAATCCCCTTCCCTATTCTGTTTTTCTATTTTATTTTTACTATGGAGACATATCAGCAGCAGACCCAGGAAATGATGGCACTGTTATGCCAAGAACAAGATATCCCATCTAGTGGAAAGAAAAAGGAGGGACTAATACAACTTCTTACCGAATATGATAACAGCCAGGCCACACCAGCTGAAGCCTCAGGAGAGGTGTCTGCAGCTGTCGGCAGTGATTCATTAGGATCTGGGGACCCATTGGACTGGTATTTGCAAACTGTTCTGAAACATATGGGCTCAGCGGATGCAAGTTTGCGCATGGAGCTGATTGCAAAATTTTATGAGACACAGGCTGCTGCAGCTGAGAGACAGGTTGCTGTGGAAGCAGCTGTTGTTAGTGAACCTATAGACCCACCTGTTCCCAGAGTGCGTGCAGATAATTTTCCCACTCTGGAGAAAGATGGCGATATGGATATGCGTAGCTTTGAGAAAGTTTGCAGACAGTTCCAGCTGCCAAGGGAGCATATTAGTGACAGTAGAAGGGGTCTGATAACCCTTTCTGTGCCAAACAAGTGACTGGCGCAGGGTTGGTTAACCTTGGTCGTCACAGATACTAAACCCAATTTTTTTTCTTTCATGATTCAGATAGAGCATGTAATTTTAAGCAACTTTCTAATTTACTCCTATTATCAATTATCAATTTTAATGGCTCCATTTAGCCACCAATAAGCAAGCGCTACCCAGGTGCTGAACCAAAGATGGGCAGGCTAATAAGCTTACATTTCTGCTTTTTCAAATAAAGATACCAAGAGAATGGAAAGAAAATTGATATTAGGAGTAAATGAGAAAGTTGCTTAAAATTGTATGAAAGAAAGAAATTGGGTTCAGTAACACTTTAAATTTAAGGTTTGTTATGATAAGCTAGGTTGTAGTCAGGATTAATGTTTAGTAGGGATTAAAATAGATTAACTGAATTACAGCTTAGACATCTATGGTTAGGGCTAATCGCAGGGACAAAACTACAGGGGGGGCAGAGGTCGCAATTGCGACTGGGCCCCCAAGGGTGGGGGCCCAGCTTCAAATTTATTTTTTTTTAACAATAAAAAACGTTGACCGGTCACTGCCTGCACTGATATCATGTGAGTGCGACATGATGCTTAACTAGTGTCTATGAATAACGGGGTTTGTGTTTCTGTTTTACCCATTGGTGTTTATGTGTGTGTGTGTGTATGTATGTATTTGACTGTGTGTGTATTTATGCATATGTGTGTGTGTGTATGTATGTGACTGTGTGTGTATTTATGCATGTATGTGTGTGTGTGTGTATGTTTGTGGAACCAGCAAATTACAGACCTTGTTACTACAGCATGGGGGGGCGGGGGTAAACAGTGTCACTATACAGTACCACTATATACAGTACGGGGGGGCTGGACCATATCACAGACTACTGTGGTCACTTTATAAAGTACTGGGGCGGGTAGGGTCAGGCCAGCCATCTCACCGGCAGATTACAGACTGTGTCACTGACTCACTATATACAGTACTGGTGGGTTAAACAGTGTCACTATATACATTAATAGGGGGTCAGACCATCTCACAGACTGTGGGCACAGGGTACCTCCTTTTGCAGACATGTAATCTGATTCACATTTTTTTTTTCTGTGTTAAATGTAAAAAAAAAAAAAGTTATGTATCAGATTCACTTTTTTTTTTGGGGGGGTGGGGCCTTCTTAGATTCTTGCACCTGGGCCCTGTGGTTTCTAGTTACGCCTCTGGCTAATCGACTATATCATTGGTTACCTATGTAAAGTAGATTGGCAAACCACAACTAAAAGTTCATCAGTCTCTAAAATTCTGGGATAGAAAAGTTAAAAATTAACCTTGCATGATTCAGATAGAGCATGTCATTTTAAGACACTTTTAAATTCACTTCTATTTTCATATGTGCTTTGGACAAATAGCTCAGCATGCTAAGGCACTGTGGCTGAGCTCTGAAGCAATCAAAGGGTTGCAGGTTCAATCCCCGACGAGGTCCACTCAGCCTTTCATCCTTCCGAGGTCGATAAAATGAGCAGCGCCTTGAGACCCTTATGGGTGATTAGCTGCGCTTTACAAGTACCTAATACATACAAAGTGTCCCTTGTTGGAAACAAATATGCACATATCCTACACTAGTGGGAGCTAGCTGCTGATAGGTGCCTGCGCATATTGTCTCTTCTGATTGGCTAACTAGATGTGTTCAGCTAGCTGCCAGTAGTGCAAAGGATAACAAGAGAATGAAACAAATTTGATAATTTAAATAAATTGGAAAGTTGTTTAAAATTGTATGTTCTATCCAAATCATGAAAGAAAATGTTGGGGTTTCCTGACCCCTTAATGTAGATATTCCACTCTGTGGTGTGGTATGTGAGTTTACTATGGTTGCCCCCTATCTTGTTTCTTCTAACAACTAATTACAAACATGTGCACCACACACTACCTCCTCCTCCAGATCTAAAAAGAAAATGTCCAAAACATATAGGTATCTAAAAGGTATCCACTATTATACAGTGAGTGACATTGCCCTTAATTGAACAATGCAATGCATTTGATAGTATTTTTTAAACAATGCAATTATAACAGCTGATCCCAGTGTATATATTCAACATTAATAAAACATCTAAAAGACCATTAAGTACATTTTGTAACTTTGTTGCCTATACAAGCAATGCATGGAATCAGTACTTCCTCACATATTTTCATTTAATTTTAAGGCTTTCAGATCCATCATCTCTGTAATTAAAACACAACATGATGTATGCCTGCCAGTGTACATATATAAGATTTAATTCACATAAATTACTGGTGTTTTGGTTTGCTGTTTGAAGTTTGAATGAAGCCTGCCAGTTCTTCCACCCAAGATACCATCTACTGAAGTCTCTGACAGCAAGGCAATGTAATTTCAGTGCTGAGGCTGTGATTTTCTATGAATTATTAATGCTTATCTTTTCAAGACATTGGGTGATTGCAATTAGGTGTTCACTTCAATAGATGCTGTAAAAAAATGTATAAATCTGATGTCACATCACAGGATAGCAATATAATGTGTTGGAAGTTGCACAGAAAATTGGTCTGTCTGACTCTTTTTCAGTGTTTTAATTACTATCAGGTATGTGTGAATGTTTAATGGATCATTTGCAAAAAGCTTTTCCTAGTTTCAAAAGGAACTTACACATCACCTTCATCTCCTTGTTTATTAGCTTGAATAGACTGGCAGTTTTGCAGATGAATGAAAAGCTCTCCACATTTGCACATCTAGCAAATCAGGAACCAGAGTTTGCAATTAACAAAATGTTCAAACTTTGTACATCATTTTGTCTTGAAAGACTAGAATTGCAGAATGGTGTCATGCAAATTGTTAAAGGGACAGTACACACTTTGAAGTTAATGTAAAATGGTTAGTTATGCATAGTAAAATAACTTGGACTATACTTCCATTATTTGTTTTGCCCCCTTTTCTTGTATTTTAAAGTGACAATAAAGATAAAATTAAACTTTCATGATTCAGAGATGATGTTGCACCTCTGCCTGGTATTAATCAGACAGGCTGAAAGTAATAGCTGCTATCCAGCAAGCTTGTCCTCATCTCAATATGTGTTATCAAACTTCAGTGTTTCATAATCGCTACTACTTAACCTCTCCACCACCTGATCGGGATGATTGAGAGCCCCCTACTAATGCATGATTGGCCGTGCCGGAGTAGGGAGTGGCATTGGACAAGCAATGGCTGGCATACTTGGAGCTAGGGATACTAGCAACTTGACATTATAATAACTAGTCCCCACAGAAATATATAAACCCATATTTACATCATAAAAACATTCTAATTGGCACTTAAAGCCCATATATTGCATAGTACTCTCGCAAGTTGAGTGAGGAATAGTGCGCCTCTGAAGTTAGGCCAGGGTAAGCCAACTGTTCTGTAGTTAGAGGATAGCACAGGTTCCATTGTGCCAGAGGGTTCTGTATGCGCACCTTGAGAAGAGTGGACTATGCTATAGCTGAATGATAATGCAGGTACCATTAACAGGCCTGAAGAAGAGCCAACCACACTATAAGTGGGAGATAGCACAGGATCTATTACAATAGAGGAGTTCATAAGCCCACCTTGAAAAGAGCCGTCTGCACTATTGCTGAGGGATAGCACAGGTACCATAAGTGTGCCTGGAGAAGAGCCTACTGTGCCATGAGTGGAAGAAAGCCCAAGATCCATTTCAGCAGAGGAGTCCATTATTGCACACGGAGAGGAGGATAGAGCATCTGGGGACCAGCTGAGTATGAGCATTAGCAAAGCTGCATATAACCATCAAGGTAAGGAGTATTTACATAGCCCCCTCCTTAAGCACACCCCTGGGGACGACAGATGGTTAAGGTGAGCTCTTTGAAAGGCCAGAAGAAGAACTGGTGCATGAACATGTGAGAGTGTTTCCCAGGAGCGTTCATCAGGGTCATAGCCTTTCCACTAGATTAAGTACTCAAGTCGACCTCTATGAAGATGACAATCCAGAATTTCTTCTTCAGCATTGTCTAAGATTACTGGAGAAGGAGGTTGAAGTAGAGAAAAAGGATTAGGCTTCTAAGGCTTCGGTAAAGAAACATGAAATAGTATATGGATTTTATACCTTGATGGTATAAGTGAACAGGGACATGATTGATGATTTTCTAAATATGAAAGGGTCCTATATATTTAGGACTGAGTTTCTTCTTGGTACCACATCACTAAGACATAGGCTTAGAGTAGATAACCATACTTTATCCCCACAGAAATAAATGGGAGAGGAGAAGGAGCGTCTTTTATTTACTTGATGTTTCTTAATTACCGGTGCATTTCGTAGGGTTTTGTTTGGAGGACTTGAAACTGACATTGCAGAGATTATAATTAACCTGAAAGCTCTGGTACTGGAACAGCAGAAAGTATCTTAGGAAAAATGGGTAATAGCCATAGTTAGCAAAGAATGGAGACATTTGACTCGATTAATTAATTTGGTTGTTATAAGCAAATTCGACCATAGGAATAAGAGAAAATCCATTGTCTTGAAGATAGGAAGTTTAACAGCGTAAGTATTGCTCCAGAGTTTGATTTGTTTGTAGAGTCTAAACATTGGTTTGCGGATGAAAGGCAGAGGAGAATATTTACAGCTTTACTAGGTACAAGTAGAATATAAAGGGAAAATTTAGTTCCTTTGTCCAAAACAATTGAATTAGGAAGTCCATGGAGCCTGAATATTTCTTGTCTAAATAGCGTAGCAGTTTTGCTGGTATTTAAGGTTTAGGGTTTTCTGGAAAGACTGAAGGAGGTAAGACAGGTGGAGTGACAGCATCCATTCTGGCTTGAGTACGTTCAAATTGCTGTAAGAGATGAAGTTGGTTGGCTTGCATTTCTTGAATGTTCTGGGACATGGTGGCTAGTTGCTGAGACAAGGCTGTAATAGCCTCAGACATTCCTTCGGATTCCATAATGACTTGGTTATTATGTAAGGTTTTAACTTATGTTATTGAGTAGAAGGAGATTCTTTAGCAGGTATTAGCACACCCTGGCATACACCTCTTTCAATAAACCTAAGATGACACAGGCATACTGAATAAGGAGGTAGGCATGGAGGCTGGACAATATGTGCCACACAAAATCCAAAAGCAAAGTTAGTGGAAGCCGAGGTCAAAGCCAGAAGACTTACAAAGCCATCAGAGGTGTCAGAAAACAACCCTGGAAACAAAGTTGAAGAAGAATCCAAAGCGTTTGTTCTATATAACAGATGAGCCAGGTGTCAATACCGAAACATAAGGCAAAAGGCAGTCCAAGATCAGGCCAAGGGTCAATGCCAGGTAAACATTCCTCAAACAACACCAGAGCTGAAGGAGCAGACAGGTAGACAGAGTAGTTAGGGAAACCAAATTTCAGGTAGCCAGGAATAAGTAGACAGATAATCACTGGAGACAGGTGCTGGAAACAGGAGAACCAGGAATGCCAATAAGGGATACTGGGAGTCAGGAATACTTGACACTAGATTAGCCAAGCACCTTTTGAGATTCCCCACAGAAATATATAGGCCCTTTAGGGACATCATAGACCTCCTCTCTTGTTACCTCCTCACATTCCCGTCTACAAGACATTTCAAGACTGGCCCCTATTTTGTGGAACTCTCTACCTTGCTCTACATGACTCTCTGGGCAGAAATTATAAATAAAGCACTAAAACCTAAAGATTACTGCTGGCCACTCTCAGACCACCTCCCTAAAAGTGGTAAGAAGAACAAGAGAGCAATACAAAAAAATAGAGGGTAAGCTGGAAGTAATCAACACATTTATTCCATGGACTAATAGCCCAAAATTAACATATGATAAAAAGACTGAATTACATATAAATGTCTAAAGTGCAAAATAATTACTGAAAACAAGGGACGTCTCCCTATGTTATAAGTATAAAAAACAAAAAACACAAAAAATTTATATATATTTAAGGCACAGTAATCTTAACCAAAAACAAAAAAGCACAAAAAATATATAATTTTTTTTATTCTTTGCCAAATTACCACTGTAAAAAATGGTTAAAAAATATATGTAAAAAAAATCCACTAGCTAAAATGTCAAAGGCCGATATGTTGTTATGTTTGGATCCTCCAAAATTGTAAAATATCCCGGGTCTAAATAGACCAAATTGTTACATGTCCCAAAGTATTCACTAGTTGTAACAAATATCAGTCTCTCTTATACTAAGTAGCTGTGGGTGAGACAATCTTGATACTGTTGTTTATACAGCCTGCCGGACCTTCTTAATAACAGATGACACCGTAAGTCTATCACTGCTCAAATTTGAAAGAGGCGGCGTGTTCCCCACTGTATAGCCGAAGCAGCCGATGTATGTATAACTGTGCTGTCAGTCTTACCAAATTGCTGATTTATCGAGTCGGCGTCTCCTCAGGTTCATTAAGGTGAGGAGGCTGCATTCCATAGACCCATTACCATATAAAAACCATTGAACCCCCGATCCCCATTTTAACTTATCTAAGACTTATCTAAAATAAAAACACAGACACAGTAGTTATGGTGAAATATGGAAAGGTCACGATTTATTACTTAATTGAATTTTGCCACCTTTAAACTATATCTTGCAAAATTCAGTCATAAAATCAACTTCAAAAGAACATCAAATAATGCCACTGCATTAAACCAGAATTTTGGGAACCACGCCTAGGGGGGTGTAACCACTACCCCCCCTGGCAGGGCAGTTGGAGAAGGGAGAACCCATGGCATAGCCCTCCCCCTAGATAGACCACCGGATCACCCCTCAGGGCTGAGTATGCCGCGGGATCCTCCCACCCCCCATTCTGCCCCGCCCACATGTCGTGCACAAACTTCACCGCTTGTTGCGATTGCATGATCGATACTACAAAAACAGCTGCAGTTTTCTTTCCTCCAGCCAGCGTAGACCGCCAGGTCACCTGCTGCCCTTTGGTTGCGCTGTGTTCTTCCCCTTATTGAGGAGCACGGGCGGTCTTACTGCGACTCAACCAATTAGTCAACGTCCTGCCCTTAGCCGTGCTGCTACTGCTTTCTCACGTGACCTCTCCGATTATTGCATTGTGCTCTGCTGCATCTAGGGTGGGTGGGTGGGAAACAAAGAAAAAAGGTTAGTTACTCCTTCCTGCAGTTCCTCTCCTTATAACACCTTTCCCATAGCCCCCTCCCCTGAACCTTCTCCTGACCAATGCTTTCTCTCCTTATCTCTGCTGCAACCCCCACACCTGGCCACCAAACTCCACCATTGTTCTCTCCCAGCAGCCCCTCCCTTATGACTTTCCCCTCACATATGTTCCCTACACTAGTTTAAGGTGAGGAGGCTGCATTCCTTTGACCCATTACCATATAAAAACCATTGAACCCCCGATCCCCATTTTAACTTATCTAAGACTTATCTAAAATAAAAACACAGACACAGTAGTTATGGCAAAATGTGGAAAGGTCACGATATATTACTTAATTGCATTTTGCCACCTTTAAACTATATCTTGCAAAGTTCAGCCATAAATCAACTTCAAAAGAACATCAAATAATGCCACTGCATTAAACCAGAATTTTGGGAACCACGCCTAGGGGGGTGTAACCACTACCCCCCCTGGCAGGGCAGTTGTAGAAGGGAGAACCCACGGCATAGCCCTCCCAATAGATAGACCACCAGATCACACCTCAGGGCTGAGTATGCCGCGGGATCCTCCCACCCCCATTATGCTCCGCCCACGTGTCATGCACAAACTTCACCGCCACCAAAAGAGCCCCTCTTTCGGCCCACCATTTTCCGCCATTCGCGACCTTTCCTTTCCTTCACCAACTCTTGGCACATCCCTCTGATGTCCGCCAGCAGTTGGTCATTCCCCTCATCCGTGAGGTGCACTCCATCCCAACTGAATAGTTCCTCCTTTTTCGCTGCTATCAATGGGTGCTCTACTACTCCGCCCCCTATCTCCTTCATTACCTTCGCTGCTTCCTGGTTCACTTTTCTCCTTGATCTATATCCTGCTTTACTCGTGTTCGAGTTCCGCCAGTATATCCTTGACACTATATTGGACCATATCACCCGCACGATGGCCATGCTACTTTCAACCATCTCATACCTCCTGCTACTTTCTCCTCTAGCTCTCTGAGCGGGTATGCCCCTATGTCGTTCCCCCCCTAGATGTATAATCAGGGCGTCTGGACACCCCCATCTACGCCTTGCCTGCTGTATTGTTAACACTAACTCATCCCACATCATACCTCTTTTCCCTATCCACCTAATGCTAACTTCCTTGTGTGAAAAACCTAAATGTAATCCCTGCGCCGATGCTTCTGCCCTAGCCTGCGCCCAGTAAATGTAGGAATGTCCTACTATCCACACCCTTAATGCTTTGCCTGTAATACACACAAAAAAGAAAAAAATTTTTTTTTAACCGTTAGGACAATTTAACATGAAGCCTTACTCTTTTTATAACCTTATGTATGATTTGTATGCTGCAGATTTCCATCTCCCTAGCTTTTTAATCTGTTCCTCTGAACAACCCCTACCTGCTGCGGCGGTCGCCGCCCCTATTCTGAATCAATGCGGCGCGAAGTGTGCATTTTCCCACCCCAGCTTCTTTACTACCCTTTGTAGCACGCTCTTAAACTGAAAAATTGTTACATCTGATCCATCCGCATGCCGCAGGAATGTCTGGCCCCCCTCCCTCTTTGTTAATAGGTATTCCTTGACACAGGCCACCGGGCACAGTGTTCGCCCTGTTACAGCCATATTCAACCATGCCCCTTTCCCTTCCTTGTCTGTTTTGGATCGTCTTACCAATATCAGTACTGCTTCCTCCCCACATCTTACATCCCCTATCTCTATCCCCCCTTTACCTATTTTTCTCTTCTTTGGTAACAGCTCCCCTATCCTCATTGCTCCGTGAAATGCCACTACAAATGCCGTTCTGAAGATTAGCTCCTCGTCCCTGCTTGCGCACACCCCTTCTAGCGCCTCTGTCATTTTCTGTAATCTGTCTTCCGTTATTGGTTCCCTTCTATCCGCTCCCTTTTCTTCATCTCTTCCCCATGCCCTCGCAATCTTCTTTACTATGAACTTCCTGGACCAATCTATTCCCCCGTATAGCTGCGCACAATATGATATCCCCGCTAATACTACACTCAACCGCCCCTTTTTTACGCCCTCTCTCCGCAGTACCATCAACCACTCTAGGAATCTTCCCTTCTCCCCTCCTTTAGCTTCCTCCCTATATTTGCACCACTGTCCCCAATATTTCCTGTATACTGCCCATGTACTTGGCGCCAAAGCTTTCTCAACCAGTTCCTCGATTCCTTCTATCCGTTGCCAATCTGCCAAAGAAGCATAGGGCAACATTTACTTTTCTGTCTGGCATTGGGTGCAAGTTACCTAAACTTCTCCCATTTAAAACGGGATAGCGCGTCAGCAACTACGTTTCTGAAACCTGGAATGTGTTTGGCCCTGACACAGATGTTATGCTTTAAACATTTGAAAACCAAGTACCTTAGATACCTAACTACCGGCAGTGATGAGGCAGACAGCTGATTGATGACCTCGACCACTCCCATATTGTCTGACTAGCATATTATTGTCTTATTTGCTAGCTCCCCACCCCATAGCTCCATGGCCACCACTATGGGGAATAGCTCCAGCAGCACCAAGTTCCTAACCCATCCTATTTCCTTTCATCTTTCAGGCCATCCTCCCGCGCACCACCTCCCCTGAAAATATGCTCCGTACCCCATTCCCCCTGCTTCGTCCATGTATAGCTCCAACTCTACTGCGGGCGCAACCTCCTGCCATATGAGCACCCTGTTGAATTCCAGCAAAAATTGGTCCCATACTTTCAGGTCTTCCCTCATCTCCTTCGTCACTCTAATCATATGCTCTGGCTTTTTTGTGCCCTTTGTGCTAATCTCCAATCGCCTTTTAAAAATCCTCCCTACTGGTATCACTTTGCATGCAAAGTTCAATACCCCCAAAGTTTTCTGCATCTCCCTTAGCGTTACCTTTTTTCGCGTCGCCATCCATGCTATCAGTGCCCTAGCCTTTTTCACCTTATCCTCGGGTAGCTCACATTGCCCTTTCACTGAATCTATTGTTATGCCCAGGAATGCTAGTCTTGCGCAAGGGCCCTCTGTCTTTTTGTCTGCCACTGGGACCCCCATCTCTTCAAGCAAACCTATCAGCCCTGCTTTCATGCTTTCGCACCTGTCAGTGCCCGCCCCTCCTACTACCATGAAATCGTCCAGGTAGTGGACTATTGAATCCCTCTTTTGCCTTGCTACCGCTAACCAGTGCAGGAAAGTGCTAAACTTCTCGAAGATTGAGCATGATATGGAACACCCCATTGGTAGGCATTTATCCACATAATATTGCCCTTCGAATTTGCACCCCATCAGTTTAAAACTATCAGGATTCAGCGGCAATAGCCAAAAAGCCGATTCAATATCTATTTTAGCCATCATCGCCCCTCTCCCTGCCTTCCTTACCAACTGCACTGTGATGTTGAATGATTGGTATTGCACTGTTGCTTCCGCTTTATCGATAGCATCGTTTACCGACCTACCCTTTGGGTATGATAAGCAATGTATCATGCAATATTTCCCTTCTTCCTTCTTGGGTACCACCCCCAAGGGGGAATGACTAGATCTGCTATTGGCTTTTCTGCGAAAGGGCCAGCCATCCTCCCCCCCTCAACCTCCTTTTCTAGTTTCTCTTTCAGTATCCCGGGGAGCTCCGCTGCTGATTTTAAGTTCCTAGCTTTTATTGCCCCCATTACCGCTCCTTTCACTGGTACTGTAAAACCCCTACTCAGCCCCTCAATTAATAAATCTCTATCCTCTATGATAGGGTATGCTTGCAGCTCGCGAACCAGTCTACCTATTTCCAGCGGGGTTGGTGCTAATCCCCCCAGTTTGCCCTCCCCCTGCGTTTCCTTGGTTCTGAAAGGACTGCCTCCCATACCAGTTGTTACCTCCATTTTTTCTGCAGTCTACCCCCGGGTGCGCCCCGCTACAGTATCTGCAAATGTGTCTGAATTTGCATGCTCCCCCCTATCGCATTTTTTCTCGTTATACGCCCAGCATTCCCTGTTATCGGTTCTCCCACTCTTATTAGCATTAAATGTTGCGCCCCGCCCCCCTTGTCCATCCTGTACTCTCATTACCCTGGTGTATAAGTCTAATATCTTTATACCAAAGTCCCTCCTTCCCTTATCTCCTAGCTGCAAGTTACCCTTCCTAAACTCTGTGTCGTAATCCTTCCATGCAAACCCACCATATGTCGTGTAACACTCCGCAATAAAATTGATGTACCTTAACATGCCCTTCACCTTCCCCGGATTGGCTGATATAAAACACTCAGCGTATATGAGAATCCCTTTTACCCACTCTGTAAATGTTTGCTTAACCTTCTTCCCTTTACCTTCTTCGCCCCTGGATTTAAGGGCCGCTGCGTCCCTAGTTATTTCCAATATGTCCACGTATTTCCCTTTCTGGGCCCTTGCAATTACCTTTGCTTTTAAATGTGTTGTTAATGGCATTAACAGTGTCCCCGTTACCTCATCATCCCCATTAAACACTTCACTTGTTTGTTTCTGCTCATGCATTGCACTCCCCTTCCCTGTGCCTTTGCCCTGTTTCGCATATATTTTACGCACTATTTTTAATATCCTCTTTTCCCCTTCCCCCTTTACATTCTCGTCCTCAGAATCAAGTTGAGATGAGCTATCAGATACCAGATTGTTTAAACACAATATTTTCTTACCTTGTTTTGCCCCTTGTCCGCCGTCTGTTCCTCCAGCTGCCCCCACCTGCTTTGCTGCTCCCGTTTCCTCCCTCCTTATTGGGGGGGTTCCTGCTACCACAACGTTTTCCCCCGCATTGCTGCTGGGTACTTCCATTGGCTCCTGCTGCCGCGCTTGTTCCATTGGGCCCGCCTCCTTTTCTTTGCTCTGTGGGGGTAACATAGAAACGTTAATATTTCTTCCTACTTCTTGGGTTCCCGGTGCCTGCCCCATCCCCCCTCTCCCGCTGACATTTGAAATTTCTGTCTCATCCTGCCCCTCTTTCCTTTGCCCCCTGACCCCCCCTTCTTCTGCTTCCCTCCTCTGTCCTTCTCTGCTTCCCTCTACTGCTTCCAAATCCCTTATTTCTGACTCTTCCTCTATTAACCTGTAGCTATTCCCCTCCGAGTCCCTGATCACTCTCCTACTTCCTATGCTCACCTCCATTCCCCTTGCTCTCTTTTGCGGCCTAAGGCCCTCCTCCCCCCCTCTCCTAAATACATCTATCCTATTGGGTTCCCCATACCCCCCCCCTCGCTGCCCATGCTCCCCTCTCTGCTCCTTGCTCCCAATTATGACCCTGCCCCCAGTTTCCCCATGCTCCCTCCCTCCACTCCCTTGGTCCGTTTTGTATACTCCAAAGTGGCTCACTCGGCCCACCGGGACCGTCATAAGCATCCCCTGTCCCCCATCCCCCCCACCCATACCCCCGCTGCGTGGCACCTCTTCCAAATGGTCTCATATCCCACCCGTTACCACCTGCTGCATATGGGCCTCCGGAAAAACCATCCTGCTCCCAAGATGGCCGCCCCCATTGTGTGACCTCCGCCCTACAGTCTCCAGCTACGCACGCACGCTCGACGCCACCCATGTGACCACCCCTTAGCCTATCGTCAAAGTGGCCCCTCCTAGCCACTGTGACGTCTATTGGGCCTACGCTATGCGCCCCACTGATTACCTGCTGCCACTCACAAGTGTCCCTAATAGCCTCCGGGATGCTACGTGCACTGCTGTCGCCCCCTTGCCCCAAAGGAATGGAGCAAAAGCTAGATGCGGGACTCCCCCTAAAGATCTCCGGACTACCGCCGCTACCCCCCTGGGAGAAACATGGCCCCTCCACCCCTACAGCACCGCTCCCCAGTGGCCCCATACCTGCACTTCCGTTCCCTCTGCATGGTGTGCTAACCTACCTTTGGCTTACCTGCACCACTGCCATAGCACAAACCTCTACCGATGCTCCGCCGGATATCACCTCTCCTTGGGCTGTTTTCTGCTCCTTCCTGGCTCTCTCCATCTTCCTGATCCTCTTCTGGGCCTGGATCGCCCTAGTCTTCCATACCGTCTCACCCTCATCCAAGTATCTCCTTGGGATTCTCCTATTCCTTGCCGTCATCTTCAAGCTTCTTCTCTGCAACAAAGAAAAAAGGTTAGTGACTCCTTCCTGCAGTCCCTCTCCTTATAACACCTTTCCCATAGCCCCCTCCCCTGAACCTTCTCCTGACCAATGCCTTCTCTCCTTATCTCTGCTGCAACCCCCACACCTGGCCACCAAACTCCACCATTGTTCTCTCCCAGCAGCCCTCCCTTATGACGTTCCCCTCACATATGTTCCCTACACTAGTTTTGCCGCTACTCACGGTTTAGGGCATCAGTGATGTCAGCAAAATCCTGATCACTGATGCCCTAAACCGTGAGTAGCGTCAAATGAACCTGAGGAGACGCCGACTTGATAAATCAGCAATTTGGTAAGACTGACAGCACAATTATACATACATCGGCTGCTTCGGTTATACAGTGGGGAACACGCCGCCTCTTTCAAATTTGAGCAGTGATAGACTTACGGTGTCATCCTGTTATTAAGAAGGTCCGGCAGGCTGTATAAACAACAGTATCAAGATTGTCTCACCCACAGCTACTTAGTGTAAGAGAGACTGATATTTGTTACAACTTGTGAATACTTTGGGACATGTAACAATTTGGTCTATTTAGACCCGGGATATTTTACAATTTTGGAGGATCCAAACGTAACAACATATCGGCCTTTGACATTTTAGCTAGTGGATTTTTCTTACATATATATATATATATATATATATATATATATATATATATATATTTTAAACACTTTTTATTGAAGTTTCATGTAAATACAAAATTCAAAAATTTGCCCATTTGTAATATTAACATCAGAATATGACACACATTATTGTTACATATAAGTTATCTTATGCAACTAGGAGGAGGGTAACAGTTCCAAGCATCAAGTTGAGACATTAATGTTGGGGCTTGCAAAGATAATCATAACTATATTAAAGCTAAAAAGTCAACCAAAACAAATAAGAACAAATGTCATGTCTAGAGGGTGTCAGATATAGATTTGGGCTAACTAAAATAGGACTTCATTTTATATTTAAGTAATTTGATCCTGGTCTCCACATCTATAGAAAGAATGAGTTATAGTTTCTTATTACAGCTGTCATAATGTGGAGAGTTGGCTTTTATAATGACCACAGTTGGGCCATAAAAAGTGGGGAAGGAAAGGTATTGCTGTGGGCTAGAGCCACTCGATTTATGGGAAAGATGGGAAGGGGGAGGATAAGGAAAGGAGGGTGGAGCCAGCCATAGTAGAGCTGTAGGGTGAGCTTCTATACAACATTATGTAGGCTATAAATATAGACATAGCAATTACTAAAATAGGGTGCCAAGGCAGGTACTTTGTTAGCTAAGAATACTTAAGGAGCACAGGTAGTCATATCAATGGTAACTGAGGGGGAGAGAGGAGGAGAGGCGGAGTATTCTAAGTGTACCATAGTGGAGACTATGTTGGAGAAGATAAGCAAATAATATAGAGCAGGGATATTAGTGTAGGGGCATCTTATCCGCTTTCCTAGTCTATAAATAGCTCTATGGTGATCTCAGATCATCTGAAGAACTTAAAGGGGGAGAATAATTAGGTTATAATCATCGGTTCTAGGTGAAGGTCCAAAAATCACATGCATATAGTGTGAGCCTTATAAGGGAAGCTCCCCATATATGTATTGCCAAAAACTAAACATCACATGCGCAACTCTATACATAAGACTAAGACATTAACATGCTTAAGATAACTACAAATAAGGTAAACTTATGTAATACAGTACCATTATAGATCCATAGGGCAAATATAAACCTCCTACACATAGTACTCCATTTAACTTGAGGCATATAAACAGAAACAATAACCCAACTCGTAGTAAATCTGCACTTAGGTGGAACAGATGTCTGTATAGGTTAGTATTTTAAATAAAATCTGCTCAACAGCCTCCCAGATTGCCTGGAATAAATATAGCTCTAGCTATCAAAAGTTTCAGCTGCCAATGTATATATGATAGAGCATCTATTGTAAATTAGCAATGGTAATTGAATGTTTAAGTCATTAGATACCTAATATCCCCATTAAAAGTTCCCATGAGATAGGTTGGATAATAATGTGAGAATGGAGAACAGATGACTACCAATTTTCTGTACATACCTATACACGCCTATGGACAATAAAATAAGCCAAGAAGGAGATAGTAAGGTTAGCAAAACTGTTAATATATTACTATGCATCTATTTACACATGTTTTAACGGTAGATTGGCTGAAGTCACACTAGAAGTAGTAGTTTACCCTACTCCGGGTTTTGGAGTAACAAATATATTCAATGTAAATAAAAAAGAAAAGAGGGAGAAAGTTTCTAGTTCTATGCCTCTTTCCGTGGTACATGCATGAAAAGTGTTCAAAAGGGCAACAACTTGAGGCAAAAGGGAGCGAAATGGGGATTGTGTAAACAGTCTCCTATAACCCTAAGTATGGATATAAAGTTTTGTTAAAATGTTAAAATTTAGCCGATATCAGATTTTCTCAGATGTTTGCCAGAGTGATCAGAGAAAAGTTCTCCTCGGAACCAACAAGGCACAGAGTATGTAAGCCTTGATCTGTTCTCTGTAGGGAAGGGAGAGGTGCTTGTACTCCTGTGGTCTAGATCCTGCATGAGGTCCACCGTCTGTCCAGGATTAGCTGTGCCTCTTGAAGTAGCTACAGGAGATAGCGTCGAGCAGGCAGTTCCATATAGAGGATAAACAGACGTGACACTGCCAAGAAATATTGCAGCGAGTATGTCGGCTCCAAGCTCCGCCCCGTTCGGCCGCTTCGGAGCGAAGTCCTGAGCAATGGCAGTGGTGTCTGAAGTAAAGGTAGGATAGATCAGTGGTATAGCAAGGCCGCCATCGTGGAGGTCTGCGTAGTTAGGCTGCGCCGCCATCTTAGGGCGATCTGTTGAGAGGTAAGTGCAGATAGGGACCTTCTGCAGGCTGGTAATTATGCAAGGCTCCGGCTCCGGCTCCAGCTCCGAGATGGCTGTGGAATCCTACCGGTCTATAAAGACCGAGGTGAAATGGGCGTCCATCCGGTTCCCAAATGCAGCTAGTGCGTTCAGGATCTCATCATGACCCATCTTAGGAGGGTGTTGATCCGGGAGCTTATGGCGGTTACAGGTTATAGAGCTGTTGATCACTTTAGTGGGATAAAAGTAATTACCCCAAAGAACTTAGAGGAAAGTTGCGGTCAGGAGATAGGGCCTCTGTCTTCTTTCAGCTTAGTTAAGTCCGCTACTGGTGAATCCTATGATGTGATCTTGACATCCTTATAATAATTTAGCAGCTGAGGAGAGTATTTTCAGTTTTGGATGTCAAAATATGAGAAAGGGATTCAATAAATTAGTACAAGGAAACCAGGAGCTTCATAGTATGCGTCTGATCATGGCCAGGTCTTGGCTCCGCTCCCTTACATATATTTTTTAACTATTTTTTACAGTGGTAATTTGGTAAAGAATACTGTGTCTTAATTTTATATTTTTTGTGCTTTTTTGTTTTTGGTTAAGATTACTGTGCCTTAAAAATATATATTTATTTGTGTTTTTTGTTTTTTATACTTATAACATAGGGAGACGTCCCTTGTTTTTAGTAATTTTTTTGCCCTTTAGACATTTATATGTAATTCTGTCTTTCTATCATATGTTAATTTTTGGCTATTAGTCCATGGAATAAATGTGTTCATTACTTCCAGCTTAGTAGCGCCCTCTCTTTATTTGTATTGCTCTCTACATGACTTTCCTCTAGTTTTCAAACTGTCAAGTGCTCCTTAAAGACTCTATTGTTCAGAAATGCATATAATATACACTAACATTTTCCTATCTTAGTCCCTCTCCTCCTTTAGCTATCCCATTGAACCCCCTTAGCATGTAAGTCTACGAACCTAGCTGCTTTGTAGATCAGCTTCATGAGAGATGATTTGCAACAGTGAAACTCTTGGCAGGGCTCTCTATCCCTTTGTCTGCCATAACTGTCACCTTGCATATTAGATCAATGTCTTTAGCACTGCAGAACCTGTTGGCGGTCTACAAATAACTGATAATAATAACAATTATAGTAACCTTCTGATTGTCAAAGCCTATATATTGCATAGTATTCTTGCACACACGAGTGAGAAGGCCGGGATAAGCTGACTGCACTGTAGTTAGAGGATAGCGCAGGTGAGCCGGAGGGGTTTGTTAGCGCGCCTTGAGAAGGGCCAACCTTATCTGAGGGATAGTGCAGGTAAAATTAGCTTGCTTGGCGAAGAGCCGACCCTGCTTTGAGTGGGAGATATTGCAGGATCCATAACAGCAGAGGAGTCCATAAGTGCACTTTGAGAAGAGCCGACCACACTATAGCTGAGGGATAGCGCAGGTAAAATTAGCTTGCTTGGCGAAGAGCCGACCCTGCTTTGAATGGGAGATATTGCAGGATCCATAACAGCAGAGGAGTCCATAAGTGCACTTTGAGAAGAGCCGACCACACTATAGATAAGGGATAGTGCAGGTACCCTTAATGTGTCTGGAGAAGAGACCACCTCGCTATGAGTGGGAGAATGTGTAGAGAAGTCCATTAGGGTGCCTAGAGAGGAAGGTAATACATCTGGGAACCAATCAGGTATAGCACAGCTGCTCGCAATTGTCGAGGCAATGAGTATTTATACTTGTTTAGCAACACCACTGACCAATAAGTTTTCTTTGTTCATTATCATTTTGCTGTTGAGCCCTGGTATAGGAGCAAGCTGTATACAATTTGTTTATTAAGTCTGTTTTTTGTTACTTCCTATACATCAGCCCTCCCTCACGCTCATGTATTGTAAATTTAAAGGGCTCAATTATATTGTCCAATAATTGACACTAGCCTACCTGATCTCTTGTGCTTTCTTTAAGGTCCTTAACCCCTGTATCCACCTTTATCCTGCACTACCTGGCCATCTTCCTACATGCTGTTCCTCAAGGCTCTAGTCTTTTGGGTAGATTTATCAAGAGTCGGGCGGACATGTAGCTGTATCGGATCATGTCCACCCGACATCGCTAAATGCAGACAGATTGATTGCCTTATTGTTACTGAACTCTGCTTGTCTGACTATTCTACTGGTTTACCCCTGAACTGCTAAACTGCTGGATTACCTTTTGTTGCTGACCTCTCCCTGTTCCTGACCATTCTACTGGTTTACCCCTGAACTGCTAAACTGCTGGAATGCCTTTCTGTTGGCGAACTCTGCCTGTCTCGGACCATTCTCTGCCTTAATCTTATTGCTGTGAAGGACTACCCTGTCTACCGTGAGTACTGCTTACCTCATTTCTTAAACTCACTTTGTTCTGGGATATTTTCTTATCCTTCCACTGGCCCCCGGGATAAGAAGACTACTGGCCAAGTTTGGTCTTATAGGGAAATATCCTACAAGCAATACAAAATCTACCCCTTTGTGTCTACCTTCTGAAGACTGTGCAAGACTTGAAGCATTAACATTTATTTTGCATCCCTTTAAGGGAACAGACAATGGTCTTGTATTTTCCTTACTTTCCTAAGTATAGACCTCATTACCATGACACAGCAATATCACCTTCCCAATTATATGTCAATAATTATTTTTTTCCTTAAAGATCTATTGTTCCAAAGCATCAATCAGAGCATGTCAATCATTGCTCGGTCTGCTAAAATTTGCCTGCCTGGTTATCCTGGAGACACCATTGAAAAATGACTCATCAAAATATGAAAATTGTCAGCATCATAGAAGACATGAGGTAAGATCTAGATAGTTGGTCTCATTCCCTTTCACAGAACCCTTAGTACTGTACAACATTAGTACTGTTAATGCTATTAATTAGCTTCTTGTTACAGCTCCCCAAGTGGTCACATATACAACATGTGGTCCTTCATTGTATGTAAATTAATATTCAATTTTCTTTTCATTATGTCCCTGGTGCTAACAACGTAATCTTCAGAGTAACTGTTTCCCTGGGTATTGCTAATACCCTTTCATGGCATTAATTTTAAGGGGAGAGGGTTGGGCACCAATTTTAGCTTTGGTATAGTAGCTATTTGCTCGTTCAACCTGGTGATCTTATAGAAGGCATAGGGAGGAAAGGGGATTTAACTGCACTTGTAGAGGTAACTCTTTGACTACAACCTCCCAGCCACTAGACTGGTTAGCTTTAATCCATGAAATGTCAAAGTTACCATAGTTTTAGATACCGTCCATTAGGGATGGGCGAATATTTCTAAAAATTCGAAATTGAAAACAAATTTTGATACATTCGTTCATTCAAATCAAATTTCGAATGTTTATATAACATTCTAACATTCTATTTTCGAATTTTCGTTTTCGAATTTTTCGATAAAATTCGAAAATATTCGTTCGAATAATAGAATGTTTAGCTATGAATTCATTCAATTTCAAAATGTAATATTCGAATTTGAAATAGTATTTCTAGTCTACAACTGTGTTTAATAAATGTAATATTCGAATTTGAATGCTACATTCGAATAAGAATGTCACATTCGAATTCGAAATAGTATTTCTAGTCTATTACTGTGTTTTCTAAATGTAATATTCGAATTTGAATGTGATATTCGAAAACTGTAAATAACATTCGAAAATTGAATTTTTAAGAATATTTGTTCTTATCAACATTCTATTATGTAAATCGAATTTCTACAATAACATTCGTACTAACATTCAAATTCGGATATAAACACATTCTCCCATCCCTACCGTCCATGTCACTCACTGCACTACTAATAGCATTTTGTACCCCCACCTTTGAGCTTATATTTTTCAACAACATGTCAAACAATTGTCAGACAAACATGTCTGGCAGGATTATAGACTTACTATAGTAAGTGGTTATATTAGAGCCACCATAGCTTTGTTGTTCAGATTATTGACCTAATTTAAAGACATCATTCTAAAAGTATACACTGTCAATAATTTACTAGTTTTGCACACCAGAACCGAAACAACACTGTTATCTTTTAAATTATTTTTGTAAGAAGTGAAGCTATATATAATTACTCTATTATACTCGCTTAAATTAATCCTTCTTAAAGGGATATTAAATCCAAAAAAAATATTTTGTGATTAAGACAGAGCACACCATTTTAAAAAAAGTTTCCAATTTCCTTCTATTACCAAATTTGCTTTATTCCCATGATATTCTGTGTTGAATAGATATATAGGTAGGTGTCTGAAGCGCTCATGGCAGGAAATGGTGCTGCCATCTAGTGTTCTTGCAAATGGATAACATTCTTGCAAAACTTCTGCCATATAGTGCTCTTTTTAACATTAGGCTATAGCTGACATATTTAAGATAACGGTTTAAAATTGAATACTTTTAATTTTAGGATGTGAAGGGTTCAATTGTTAGCAAGTAATGACGAAATGAGAACACACATGATTATAATGAGGCTGTAAGGTCAGTTCAGCACGGTCTATGAGGAAGGCGCAAGCTGAAACGCGTAAGACCGGTGCTGTACTGGCCTCTGAGATCATGTTAATGTTGGATTTTAACTTTGTAAAATAAAAGTTACTTTTTACGTTCGCTGCCTCGCCAAATATTTGTTTTTTGATGCATCTTGGATTTGGGAGTCCTTATTGAGCGGTTTGCAGATGAATGTTTTTTTTATAAAGTGGTGATCAGGTGGAGTAGGAAGAGCCTATCAGTAGAGAGGTGACGAGATTGGAAAACGGAAGTATGAGAAGAGAGCAGTGATGGATAAAACCGTAACAAGGGAGACCTGCCTGTTGCAGTGGCCGAGACAAGAGGATGTATGACAGTAAGTCATTGAGTGGTTTCTAATATACTTTATGTAAGAGCTGGCATGAGGTGTTTTGGTTAATCCTCCTGAGAGGCTATATTAAGTGTGCGGTGCGCTGACAAAGAGAATAAATATTTGATTGTTCTCCAAAAATGGGCCAGCTCCTAAGCATACGTCCTTGCTTTTCAACAAGAGATACCAAGAGAACAAAGAAAAATTGATAATAGAAAAACATTAGAAAGTTGTGTGAATCATAAAAGAAAAAATGTGGGTTTCATATCCCTTTGACTGCCTTAACTTTTCAAAATTGGTTTTAATGTTAAAGTCAAAACAATTTCTGAAAACAAAGTTGATATCATAACCAAGAGTTTAAAAAGGGTTTCTTATATTTCTATTGTAAAATGACTCCTGTAGACTTAAAGCATTAACTGAAGAGGAATGTTCCATGAGTCTGGAACAAACTTCTTAACAAATGTCCATCATGTGTAAAAACATCAAAACTTTATTGAATTCCTTAAAAGCAATGCATTCCAACGGGAACCAGATTCACCTAAAAAGCAACAAGGTACACAGTACCAGAATGACCAACATCAATGCGTTTCGGTTTCTGCCTTTTTCAATTATGTAGTTCCATGAGTTTGTATGAAGTTTTCTCGCAGTTGTCATCAGAATTATCTAATTTTGTAATGCCTGCAGGTATCACAGTTTTGTGTTCCCAAATTGAAGCTGACAATTTTGTTTCAAAATACACAGTGCCCTTATTAAATTGGATTTAATAGGCCTTATTGTGAAACTAGAAAAAAATAGAATGTAAATTATGCTGAAAACAGCGTAATTTGAGTTGTATGTATATGTGTGTATGAATGTGTGAGTGGAGTGTGATTATGTCTTTATCAGGGTGTGCGTATAAATGTGTATGAGTGTGAGTAAATGTGTGTGCGAATGTGTGTGTACATATGAGTGTGTGTGTGTAAATATGTATATGTGTGTAAATATGTGTGTATGAGTATGTATAATATGTGTGTGTGTAAATATGTATATGTGTGTAAATATGTGTGTATGAGTATGTATAATATGTGTGTGTGTAAATATGTGTGTGTCCTCAATTTGGAGAGGGGGGGGGGTGCGGCTAGCGGAACTCTGTTAATGGGGAGAAAGTGTCCCTCTTTGGCTATATTAAATGTTGGGAGGTATTCAAAGCTGGTGCTTTGGTTAAAAAAAAAATGCTTGTCTGTCATACCTGGAAAGTGCATGACTGAATATACAAAAATAACACCCAGGCTTCCTATTCAGACAAGAACACACATAGGTAAATATAGTAATATGCTGGTGGGCTAGGCTTGCAATATCTCATACCTATAAGATAGTATGTATATATGTATGTATATGTGTGTGTATATATGTATGTATATATATGTGTGTGTATATGTATGTATATATGTATGTATGTATGTGTATATGTATGTATGTGTGTATATATATATATATATATATATATATATATATATATATATATATATATATATATATATATATATAATATCTCAAAACAAAAATGTATCAAAATCACATACTGTATATATATATATATTTTTTTTTTTTTGGGGGGGGGCTTCATGGATTTTTGCACCGGGGCCCTGAGGTTTCTAGTTACGCCTTTGTGCTAAATAAATGTTGATATCAGTGTGGATGCTCACTGTTACATTCACTGCCCTCTGTGAGATTCTCCATTCTATAGATCTTCATAACTTTCTATTACCTAGATTACAAGTTTTGCGGTAACAGGGGTGCGTTGCTAACGAGCCTTTTTTTCCCACCGCTCCCTTAAGACAACGCTGGTATTACAGGTTTTTTTAAACCTGGCGTTAGCCGCAAAAAAGTGAGCGTAGAGCAAAATTTAGCGTTGCTTAAGTCAGCTTTGAACTGGCTAAACGTGCTCGTGCACGATTTTCCCATAGGAAACAAAGGGGCTGAGCTGGCTGAAAAAAAATCTAACACCTGCAAAAAAAGCAGCGTTCAGCTCCTAGCGCAGCCCCATTGTTTCCTATGGGGAAATTAATTTTATGTCTGTACCTAACACTCTAACATGAACCCCGAGTCTAAACACCCCTAATCTTACACTTATTAACCCCTAATCTGCTGCCCCCGCTATCGCTGACACCTACATTATATTATTAACCCCTAATCTGCCAATCCAGACACCACCGCCACCTACATTATACTAATGAACCCCTAATCTACTGCCCCCAACATCGCCGACACCTACATTATATTTCTTAACCCCTAATTTGCCCCCCCAATGTCGCAGCAACCATATTAAATTTATTAATCCCTAATCTGCCGCCGCCAATGTCGTCGCCACTATTATAAATTTATTAACCCCTAAACCTAAGTCTAACCCTAACACCCCCCTAACTTAAATATAATTGAAATTAAACTAAATAAATTTACCATAATTAAATAAATGAATCCTATTTAAAACTAAATTCTTACCTATAAAATAAACCCTAAGATAGCTACAATATAACTAATAGTTACATTGTAGCTATCTTAGGATTTATATTTATTTTACAGGCAACTTTGTATTTATTTTAATTAGGTACAATAGTTAATAAATAGTTATTAACTATTTAATAACTTCCAAGTTAAAATAAGTACAAAAGTACCTGTAAAATAAACCCTAACCTAAGTTACAATTACACCTAACACTACACTATCATTAAATTAATTACCTAAACTACCTACAATTAATTACAATTAAATTAAATAAACTAAATTACGGAAAAAAAAAAAACTAAATTACAGGAAAAAAAAAGAATTACAAGAATTTTAAACTAATTACACCTAATCTAATCCCCCTAATAAAATAAAAAAGCCCCCCAAAATAATAAAATTTCCTACCCTATACAAAATTACAAATAGCCCTTAAAAGGGCCTTTTGCGGGGCATTGCCCCAAAGTAATCAGCTCTTTCACCTGTAAAAAAAATACAATACCCCCCCAACATTAAAACCCACCACCACCCACACACCCAACCCTACTTTAAAACCCACCCAATCCCCCCTTAAAAAAATCCTAACACTACCCCCCCCCCCTGAAGATCACCCTACCTTGAGCCGTCTTCACCCAGCCGGGCACAGGTGGACCTCCAGAGGGGCAGAAGTCTTCATCCAATCCGGGCAGAAGAGGTCCTCCAAGCGGCAGAAGTCTTCATCCAGGCAGCATCTTCTATCTTCATTCATCCGGAGCGGAGCAGGTCCATCTTCAATCCAGCTGACGCGGAGCATCCTCTTCAAACGAAGTCCAAGCGAAGAATGAAGGTTCCTTTAAATGACGTGATCCAAGATGGCGTCCCTTGAATTCCGATTGGCTGATAGGATTCTAACAGCCAATCGGAATTAAGGTAGGAAAAAACATATTGGCTGATCCAATCAGAGAATAGGATTGAAGTTCAATCCTATTGGCTGAACCCATCAGCCAATAGGATTGAGCTCGCATTCGATTGGCTGTTCCAATCAGCCAATAGAATATGACCTCAATCCTATTGGCTGATTGCATCAGCCAATAGGATTTTTCCTACCTTAATTCAGATTGGTTGATAGAATCCTATCAGCCAATCGGAATTCAAGGGACACCATCTTGGATGACATAATTTAAAGGAACCTTCATTCTTCGCTTGGACTTCATTTGAAGAGGATGCTCCGCGTCGGCTGGATTGAAGATGGACCCACTCCGCTCCGGATGGATGAAGAGAGAAGATGCTGCTTGGATGAAGACTTCTGCCGCTTGGAGGACCTCTTCTGCCGGATCGGATGAAGACTTCTGCCCCTCTGGAGGTCCACTTGTGCCCGGCTGGGTGAAGACGGCTCAAGGTAGGGTGATCTTCAGGGGGGTAGTGTTAGTTTTTTTTAAGGTGGGATTGGGTGGGTTTTAGAGTAGGGTTGGGTGTGTGGGTGGTGGGTTTTAATGTTGGGGGGGTATTGTATTTTTTTTACAGGTGAAAGAGCTGATTACTTTGGGGCAATGCCCCGCAAAAGGCCCTTTAAGGGCTATTTGTAATTTAGTATAGGGTAGGGAATTTTATTATTTTGGGGGGCTTTTTTATTTTATTAGGGGGATTAGATTAGGTGTAATTAGCTTAAAATTCTTATAATTCTTTGTTTTTTCTGTAATTTAGTGTTTTTTTCGTAATCTAGTTTATTTTATTTAATTGTAATTAATTGTAGGTAGTTTAGGTAATTAGTTTAATTATAGTGTAGTGTTAGGTGTAATTGTAACTTAGGTTAGGGTTTATTTTACAGGTACTTTTGTACTAATTTTAACTAGGAAGTTATTAAATAGTTAATAACTATTTAATAACTATTGTACCTAGTTAAAATAAATACAAAGTTGCCTGTAAAATAAATATAAACCCTAAGCTAGATACAACTGTAACTATTAGTTATATTGTAGCTGGCTTAGGGTTTATTTTATCGGTAAATATTTAGTTTTAAAAAGGATTAATTTTATTTATATATGGTAAATTTATTTAATTTAATTTAAATTATATTTAAGTTAGGGGGTGTTAGGGTTAGGGTTAGACTTCAGTTTAGGGGTTAATAAATTTAATATTGTTGCGGCGACATTGGGGGCGGCAGATAAGATGTTAATAAATGTAGATAGGTGTCGGCAATGTTAGGGAAGGCAGATTAGGGGTTAATAAAATTTAACTAGTGTTTCCGAGGCGGGAGTGCGGCGGTTTAGGGGTTAATATATTTATTACAGTGGCGCGATGTCGGGTTGGCAGATTAGGGGTTAAATAATTTATTTAAGTGTTTCCGATAGGGGGGGGGGGGCTCGGTTTAGGGTTTAATAGGTAGTTTATGGGTGTTAGTGTACTTTTTAGCACTTTAGTTAATAGTTTTATGTTCCGGCGTTAGCCCATAAAACTCTTAACTACTGACTTTTAAATGCGGTATTAGTCTTGACAGGAGAGGGTCTACCGCTCACTTCTTCCAAGACTCGTAATACCAGCATTAGGCAAATCCCATTAAAAAGATAGGATACGCAATTGACGTAAGGGGATTTGCGGTAAGCTCGAGTCGCGGAAGAAAAGTGAGCGGTACACCTGTACCTGCCAGACTTGTAATACCAGCGGGCGTTAAAAAGCAGCGTTGGGACCCCTCAACGCTGCTTTTTAAGGCTAACGCAAGACTCGTAATCTAGGTGTATGAAAGTTATCGTGCAAATTTAATCTCTTTTCTTAGAGATTTCTTTGAGATCTACCCATGCAAGGGTTGGTGTGATATTTCTCACAATGCTTATGAATTTTAGATAATCAGTCCCCCGGTTTACAGTGACTCCACCCCCAGATGCCCCTATTTATGACAATAGGCACCCCGTCAAAACCGCCATGATATTTAAGAAAGTAAGCAAACCATGTTTTTATACAAATTAGAAAGTATGTGCATTTGAAAACCTTGCAAAGGCCAAGTAAATCAATTGCACATCTATTTTAACAGACTGGAATAGACCCAAAGGTTAGCAATTTACTGGCAAAGCAAACAATTTTTTTAGTTGTTGTTTTATATTATTTACATTTTCGGTGTTGTTTGTACAACCTTCACCCAGTTTTTATGTGGTAACTCTCTACATGTTAATGCACGTATAGAGATTGTCCCATTTTATGCTTGACTTTAACAAACATAAAAGAGATGAGTGTCAGTAAAGTCAAAATTAAAGTTTCAAGATTCAATCAGAGTGTGGAATACTAAAATTTTTTCCAATTTATTTCATTCTCTTGGTATCCTTTGTTGATGAGTAAACCTAGATAGGTAGCAGCAATGGGAGCTACCTGAATACTCCTGTTGAGCCAATAACAACCAATCATCAGCTCGCTACCTGTAGAGTATTGCTGCTCCTGAGCCTACTGAGATCGGCTCACTAGCGTTATAACACTGTTACAAAAATTGTTGCAAATACAGCTGCCATATAGAGTTTAAGACACATGCACCCTCATGAGCAGTGTTCCCTCTAAGCGAACATTTTGTGAGTGGCCCAGCAGCAAAACAGTTAATTAGGGAATGGCACCCTGTAATTAGCAAATGCTACACAATGCAAAATGCAAGGTATGGTCCCCTTATTAACTGTTTCACTGCTGGGCCTCTCATAAAATGTGACCTTAGACAGGAAACTGCTCATGAGCCTACTTCAGTATGCTCTTATGGCAAGGAGCTAAGATTTTATAAAGGATACCAAGAGAAGAGGTACATTTGAAGATAGAAGTTAGTTGTATGATTTATTTATTTTTATTATAAAACTCTTTCCAAATTATTGAAGTTGAAAGGGAAATTAAAATTCCCTAACTCATTTGATTAACCCCTTAAGGACCGGAAATTTCAGACAAAAACTTCCCCAAACGAGCAGAGAATTTTTAGCATTTTTGCTATCACTCCATTTAAACAGAATCATTAATGTGAAACACGCATCAGAGGAACTCTTGGAGAGCCGTGTCTCTCCCTTTTTAAATTGCTTGCTCAAATTAAATTTGATTCAATGATTAATACTATGATAATTTCAACTTTCATAGGGGTATGAGATTTGTGATTGAGGGTATATCATGAGTAGATGAAGTCCAATATTGCATCATAGACTATTATAATAAATTAACAGCTCCTGTCTTGGTAGAAGCTTAGAATTATTTAAAACATTAATGCATTATGGAAAGATAATAATAAAAAAGACCTCGCTATAGAAGGAGCGTAGCAGAAAAGGGTCAGACATTTCAGCACTATAGGTTAAATTTAGTATTTATAAATTGTTGCCTCTATTTCCACTCCATAGTGTAATATTTGTTACACTCTTTTTTGATTCCTAATATAACTGTTGCGCTTAAGCGTTTTAATAAGTATGTGTGCAGGAATGACTGAATCTACGGAATCCAATAAATAATATGATTAGATGGATGAATGGTATTGACCCTTATAATACTATTTACAAACTAATTAACAATTAGCAATCAAGAAAATACACTCTTTTGTTGCTACTAGTTGTAACTCATTTTGTGTGAGCCTATCACGTGCCGTTATCCCTTTAATGGGTGCCTAATTAATTAAAAAAAGAATTTAATGGTACTCATAGTAATTTAAAAATTAGTGTAGTCTCCTATATGACAGTGTATATATAAACAGAAATAGAGCCTTGTTGTTTTTTTTGTTGTTGTTTTTTTATCCTATCAAAGCTGTATATATTTTTTAGCAGATAACGCAAGGTATTGATCTAGGCCCATTTTGGTATATTTTGCTGCAAAATGTGGTCATATTAATTTAGTTTTTTACATTTTTCACAAATTTTGGGGTTCTCATTGAAATTCTTAACATACCGCATATGCAGTCATAACACAAATGGTTGTTAACGTCACACCACTCCCTTCCGCTCTGCTGTGGCCATTGCCATGGACGTAGGTGCTCCTGGTTGCTAGGGATGCAACGGTGTTAGTGCAGCACAGCGGTGACGTCATCACGGCCCGACTTGCTTGCCACTCTCTGCACCTGGATACCTCCCTGGTGCCAACCTGGGTCTATGTAAGTAGCTTCCTGTCATACTTACACTGCCCAAGTATAGGTGTTACTGTGTGTGCTCCTGGGTGCTATTCTCTGTATGTGCTGGATGGTTAATGTTACTGAACTCTGCCTTTCTGAGTACTCTGCTCGCTTAACCCCTAAAGAACTGGATTGCCATATAACGTTACTGAACTCTGCTTGTCTGACTACTCTGCTTGATTAACCCCTAAAGTACTGGATTGCCATACTGTTGCTGAACTCTGCCTATCTTACCACTCTGCCTGCTTAACCCTTGAACTATTGGATTGCTATACTGGTACCGAACTCTGCCTGCCTGACCACACTATTGGTTTGTCCCTGAACTGTTATATTACTGGTTTTCCTTTGTTCCTGATTGCTGCCTGTTTCTGGTCCTTCTATTGGTTTAGCCTTGAACTGCCATTCTGCTGGATTTCCCGAGCATTACATTGTACTTGGGACGTGGACCCAAATGAGGTAGCAAGAGCAGTTTATCTCCAAGGACAGATGTTGGGAACCTATAACCTACAATTGCAGAGTGTGGATTCTAAACTAGAGGCTATAACCGCTAAGTTCTCCTCACTACTTGCAGTAAAGGATACCATTCCTGTTGTTACACTGCCGTTCTCTGCTCCTAGTGCTGCAGCTTCTTCCCCTGCTTTTGGAAGCATACCCCGGATACCATTGCCTGACAAATATGAAAGTACTACTGATTGTAGGGGTGTCAGGGTGCCAGGAATCAGACTGAGACGAGAAGTGCAAAAATAATCACACCTTTATTAATAGCAAAAAATAATAAAAAGTCCACAAGTCAAATAACAAGCCAGAAGTCAAAACCAGAGCTGGTAGTCAGACGAGCCGAGTCAGTATTTAAAGCGAATAGTCAGACGAGCCGGAATCAGGAACAAGGAAAACAGCAGAGTCAGGAACAAGCCAGGGATCAGGAACCAGGAAGGACGTCAGGCAGCCAGGTAATAAACAGGAACTCTCACAAACAGGTCTGAGACAACGCAAAGGCAAAGCATACTGAACAGAGGCCCTTTAAATAATAAGTGATGACATCACAATTCTGAGACTGCATCCTGTCTTACATGGATGATGCACACCAGTCTGGCCATAAAAGAAAGTGCAGGAAGAGAGCAGCATCCCCCACAATGCACCAAGTCAGGAAGAGAGGTGAGTAAAATGGCTGCCAGCAGCACATGGCAAACACAACAGGGAAAAACCCTGACAGTACCCTCCCCTCAACGACCCCTCCCCTGCGGGAGGACAAAAGGCTTATTGGGGAAATTGGCATGGAAGGCACGGAAGAGGGCAGGAGCATGAACATCAGAGGAGGGAACCCAAGAACGCTCCTCCGGACCGTAGCCCCTCCAGTGAACCAAATACTGTACACGGCCCATGGACATACGAGAGTCAGTAATAATGCTGACCTCATACTCCTCATGGTTGTCAACAAAGATAGGATGGGGACGAGGCAACACAGTGGTAAACCGATTACAAACCAATGGTTTCAAGAGGGAGACATTAAAAACATTCGAGATGCGCATCGCAGGAGGAAGGTCAAGAGCATAGGCCACAGGATTAACCTGTCGGAGTATTCGAAAAGGACCAACATATCGGGGAGCCAATTTATTGGAGGGCACACGAAGGTTCAAGTTGCGGGAGGACAGCCAAACTCTTTCACCAACCTGGTAGGAAGGTGCGGGCAGACGCCTACGATCAGCCTGGAACTTTTGGCGCTGCATAGAACGATGAAGGCAATCCTGAATCTGCACCCACGTGGAACGGAGTTGCCGAAGATGCTCCTCCAAAGCCGGAATACCCTGAGACATGAATGAATAGGGCAACAAGGATGGTTGAAACCCATAATTCGCCATGAACGGGGATAACTTGGAGGAAGCATTAATAGCACTATTACGAGCAAACACTGCCCAAGGTAACAGTTCAGACCAATTATTGTGGTGATCTGAGACATAGCAATGGAGGAACTGTTACAGAGCTTGATTAGACTGTTCCGCAGCCCCATTGGATTGAGGGTGATATGCCGAGGAGAAGGAAAGCTGGATCCCCATTTGAGCACAAAAGGAAAGCCAAAATCTGGAGACAAACTGGCTATCCCGGTCCGACACTATCACCTTGGGTAACCCATGTAAACGGAAGACCTCCCGGGCAAAAATTGAAGCAAACTCCCGAGAGGTAGGCATCTTCATCAAGGGAATGCAATGTGACATTTTAGAAAAACAGTCAACCACCATAATGATAACAGTATTGCAATTGGAAACAGGTAGCTCGACAATGAAGTCCATGGAAAGATGTGTCCAAAGATGCTCACCATTAGCAATAGGTTGAAGAAGACCCACAGGAAGACGTTGAGGAGTCTTATTCTGTGCACAACCTGAACAGGAGGCAACATACGCAGCAACATCAGAACGAAGACCTGGTCACCAGAATTGTCGAGTGACAGACCAAATCATTTGGTTCTTGCCTGGGTGACCTGCGGCTTTAGGATAGTGGTAAGTGTGCAAAAGTTTAGTTCAAAGATTCTCATGAACAAAACACTTACCACTAGGTTTCTCAGGAGGTGCATTGGTTTTGTGCAGCCAGGATCTCCTCCCCCAAGGGAGAAGTCAAATTAGTATTTATGGTAGCCAAAATATGGTCAGGAGGTATAACAGGAGTAGGTACAGACTCCTCCTTGGACAGAGGCAAAAATTGTCAAGAGAGGGCATCAGCCCTAACATTCTTACTACCAGGCAGATAGGAGACCACATAATTAAACCGAGACAAAAATAGCACCCATCTGGCCTGTTGGGGGCGACAAACGTTTTGCTTCAGATAGTTAAGTTAAATTCTTGTGGTCAGTAAGAATAAGCACTGGCACGCTAGTACCCTCGAGAAGATGCCTCCATTCCTTGAGTGCCAAAATTATGGCCAGTAATTCCCTGTCGCCAATTTCATAATTGCACTCTGCTGGAGACAATTTCTTAGAGAAGAAACCACACTGATACAAGGAACTTTCAGGTGTAGACGTTGAGACAAGAGGGCACCTACTCCAGTCTCAGACGTATCGACCTCAAGAATGAAAGGCAGGACAGGGTTAGGATGAGCCAGAACTGGAGTGGCAGAAAAGGCAGTCTTAAGACTATCAAAGTCCTTAATGGCAGTAGGTGACCAATGGAGTGGATCATTCTCTTTAAGGGTCATGTCTGTGATAGGTTTGACCAAGGAAGAAAAGTTTTTAATAAACTTTCTATTGTTATTGGCGAACCCCAAAAAACGTTGAATAGGCCGAAGACCAACTGGGCAAGGCCACTGCAGAACTGCAGATAACTTATCAGGATCCATGGAGAACCCTGAAATGGAGATAACATAACCTAGGAAGGTTACTTGAGTCTGATGGAACTCACATTTCTCGAGTTTACAAAACAGGCCGTTCTCACGTAGTCTCTGAATAACCTGTGTAACATCAGAACGATCAACCTCAAGTGTGGGTGAGTGTATGAGGATGTTGTCTAAGTACACCACAACACACTGTTGCAACATATCTCGTAGGAGATCATTAATAAATTCCTGAAAAACAGCAGGAGCATTACATAGGCCAAAGGGCATTACAAGATACTCATAATGCCCGCTCCTGGTGTTAAATGCTGTTTTCCATTCATGGCCCTCCTTAATCCTAACAAGATTGTACGCGCCTCTCAAATCAAGTTTAGTAAAGACCGTAGCTCCCTTGAGGCGGTCAAAAAGTTCCGTAATGAGCAGAATAGGGTAAGGATTCTTAATGGTAAGACGATTAAGACCCCTATAATCGATACATGGTCTTAACTCACCACCCTTTTTCTTCACAAAGAAGAAGCCAGCCCCTGCAGGAGAGCAGGATTTGCGGATGATTCCCAGTGACAGAGCATCGGCAACATACTCCTCCATAGCACAATTCTCTGCAACAGACAGAGGGTACACCCGGCCCCGAGGAGGAATGGCTCCGGGTTGCAGGTCTATTGCACAATTGTAAGACCGGTGAGGACGCAACGTACCAGTACGCACCTTGTCAAACACGTCTAGTAACTCTCGGTACTCCTCTGGCAATTGAGATACAAAAGAAGTGCACAAGACTTTAACTGGTTTCCGAAGACAAGTGGAAATACATTGCGGGGACCACGACAAAATTTCGGACCTGCGCCAGTCGAGACTGGGATTGTGCTTTTGGAGCCAGGGATAACCCAGAACAACCGGAAAATGCGGAGAGTTTATCACCTGGAACTGGAGGGTTTCAAAATGGAGAGCCCCAACAGCCATGGAAAACGGAGCAAATTCGTGAGCAACGAGTGCGGGCTGAAGGGGCCTGCCATCAATGGCCTCAATAGCAGGCAGAATGGACTGAGGCAAAACAGGAATGGAGTGCTTTGATACAAAAGCACTGTCAATTAAATATCTCGCAGCACCAGAGTCAACAAGAGCCTGAGTGACTATGGAGGAGTCCACCCAGGAAAGGACAACCGTGACCAAAGGTTTCTCCTTAAGCGGTTCCGGGGATGAGGATAAACCACCCAAAGTCTGCTGCCCCCGACAGGACCTTAGGTGTGAGCGTTTCCTGGCCGTGTAGGACAAGACTTCAAAAGGTGGCCCTGTAACCCACAATAGAGGCAGAGCCCCTGCCTCCTCCTAAAGGCCCTCTCCACCGTGGAGAGACGCGTGAATCCCAACTGCATTGGCTCAGCAGTACCTGGTGACTCAGGACCAGGAAGCATGGGAGGAGAGGTAGGCATGGGTGGGAACGAACACATAGGAGACAATGGAACAGGAGGCTTCCGCAAGTGCTCCTTGAAAGAGGGCCTCTCTCTGAGTCTGATGTCAATTAGGATAAAAAAAGACACCAATGCCTCGAGATCCTCTGGTAAATCTCTGGCAGCAACTTCGTCTTTAATCGCATCAGCGAGTCCATGAAAGAAGGCGGCAACAAGGGCTTCATTGTTCCAACCTACCTCTGCGGCAAGCGTACGGAACTCAATAGCATACTGAGCAACAGATCTTGTACCTTGCTGAATGGACATGAGTCGTTTAGCAGCACAGGAGGAGTGAGCCGGAACATCAAATACCCTTCGAAAGGAGGCCACAGGGTAATTTGAAATCACAGGTTTATTAGTCTCCCACAAGGGATTAGCCCAGGCAAGAGCTGTGTCAGAGAGTAACGAGATGAGAAATCCCACCTTAGCTCTGTCAGAGGGAAATGCCTGAGGTAACATCTCAAAGTAAATGCCCACCTGGTTCAAAAACCCTCTGCACTGAATTGGATCGCCTCCATATCGCTGAGGTAGAGGTGCAGAACCGGACATGCTCCTGGTAGGCATAGGTGCAGCAGCGGAAACAGGAGCAGCCATAATTTGTGGGACACTTTGGTCCAAATGTGCAGTGCGAGTCAGCAGGGTTTGCAGGGCTAGTGCAAATTGATCCAAGTGGTGATCCTGTAAATCCATCCTGGAAATGATGGCAGGTAAAGGTGGATTATTAGCACCATCAGGATTCATGGCCTTTGTGTAATGTCAGGAATCAGACTGAGAAGAGAAGTGCAAAAATAATCACACCTTTATTAATAGCAAAAAATAATAAAAAGTCCACAAGTCAAATAACAAGCCATGAGTCAAAACCAGAGCTGGTAGTCAGACGAGCCGAGTCAGGAGCCAAAGCAAATAGTCAGACGAGCCGGCATCAGGAACAAGGAAAACAGCAGAGTCAGGAACAAGCCAGGTATCAGGAACCAGGAAGGACGTCAGGCAGCCAGGTAATACACAGGAACTCTCACAAACAGGTCTGAGACAACGCAAAGGCAAAGCATACTGAACAGAGGCCCTTTAAATAATAAGTGATGACATCACAATTCTGAGACTGCATCCTGTCTCACATGGATGATGCACACCAGTCTGGCCATAAAAGGAAGTGCAGGAAATGAGCAGCATCCCCCACAATGCACCATAGACAGGAAGAGAGGTGAGTAAAATGGCTGCCAGCAGCACATGGCAAAAACAACAGGGAAAAAAAACCTGACAGGTGTGATGTGATCATATAGCTGATTAGAGCTATAGTCCACAAGTCAAATAACAAGCCAGAAGTCAAAACCAGAGCTGGTAGTCAGACGAGCCGAGTCAGTATTTAAAGCGAATAGTCAGACGAGCCGGAATCAGGAACAAGGAAAACAGCAGAGTCAGGAACAAGCCAGGGATCAGGAACCAAGAAGGACGTCAGGCAGCCAGGTAATAAACAGGAACTCTCACAAACAGGTCTGAGACAACGCAAAGGCAAAGCATACTGAACAGAGGCCCTTTAAATAATAAGTGATGACATCACAATTCTGAGACTGCATCCTGTCTTACATGGATGATGCACACCAGTCTGGCCATAAAAGAAAGTGCAGGAAGTGAGCAGCATCCCCCACAATGCACCAAGTCAGGAAGACAGGTGAGTAAAATGGCTGCCAGCAGCACATGGCAAACACAACAGGGAAAAACCCTGACAAGGGGTTTTCTTAGCCAGTGCAGGCTGCACTTTTGCAATGATCCTCACACCTTCCAGTCTCATCAGTCAAAGGTCACTTTTATCATTTCCTTATTGAAAGATAAGGCCCTGGCCTGGGTCTCCCCCCTTTTGAAACAGAATGCTCAACTCCTGAACGACGCTGATGCTTTAATTTCTGCATTATCTTCTAAATTTTGGGACTTCTGGCCGTGATTCTGCTGCAGAATACTCTCTCCTGGATCTCCGCCAGAGTAATCGAACTGTGGCACAATATGCCATCGAGTTTCGCACCTTGGCACTTGAGACCACTTGGGATGGCAGTGCTCTCAAGGCGGCCTTTAGGAGAGGCTTGCATGAACACATCAAGGATGAACTTACTTATCGTGATGTTCCTTCCTCCTTGGATAACTTTATAACACTTTGTATCAGACTAGATTCTTGCTTCCAGGAGAGAAAAGCTGAGAGAGACAGAACATGTAGAATCCTTCCCTCTTGTCCGGTCTCTACACTATCCTCTACTCCTCAGCATCTCCAGTCACCTCAGTAGAGGAACCCATGGATCTCTCCTCCTTCAAACCCACAGAGCCTGAAAGACAGAGAAGGAGGAGATTGAGACTATGCTTTTATTGTGGCTCTAGCTCCCACCAACTAAAGAATTTTTATATTCAGCCAAGAAAAGCCAATGCTTAGAGGATAATACTGGGGTACCTCTAAGCATGGTCACTCCTAAATCCCCTCACTCCTCTTGGATCCTGGTACCTGTTACCCTTACCTTCCTTCAGAATTCTGTCCACGCTTATGCCTTCATCGATTCAGGGCAGCTGGAAATTTTCTGGATCACCCTTTTATGATTCAGGCAGGGTTCTTCTGCTCTGGATGGCACTCCCCTTGGTTCAGGTTAATCCATTTTGAATCAGCACCCCTAACCTTGACTGTGGAAGTCCTTCATTCTGAACAGTTGCAGTTTGGTGTAATTCATTCCCCAGCTCAGCCTGTCATCCTTGGTCTTCCTTGCCTTTGTATATACAATCCACAGTTCAACTGGGCTGAGGGACAGTTGGCCTCCTCTGCTCCACATCCCCATAGTCAGTCTACAGACCCTTTCAAACCTTCCCTCAGTATATGCAGATTTCACAGATGTGTTTGAAAAGAAAGCAGCTGATGTGCTGCCACCCCACCGTCCTTACGACTGCAAAATTGACCTCTTTCCTGGAGCCCCACTTCCTAAAGGGAGGACTTATCCACTCTCCAAAGCCGAAACCAAGTCCATGGAGGAGTATATTCAAGAGAACCTAGCTAAAGGTTTCATTGGCCCTTCCTCCTGTCCTGCCGGGGCTGGCTTCTTTTTCATCAGTAAGAAGGATGGTGGGCTCAGACCCTGTATTGACTACAGGGCCTTAAACAACATCACTATCAAGAATCGCTATCCCATTCCTTTGATCACTGAACTTTATATTTAATTTCAGAATGCTCGCTACTTCACCAAGCTGGACCTACGTGGGGCGTACAATCTGACTCGTATCTTTCCAGGGCATGAATGGAAGACCACCTTCAACACAAGATCAGGGAATTATGAATACCTTGTAATGCCCTTTGGGCTGTGTAATGCCCCTGCAGTCTTCCAGGCATTTGTCAACGATGTCTTCCATGACCTCCTCAATCACACTGTCATTGTCTACCTGGATGATATCCTTACTTTCTCCTCCACCCTGGAGGAGCATCATGTACATGTGAGACAGGTACTTCTACATCTTAGAGACAATTCTCTGGTAGCCAAACTGGAGAAATGTGAGTTTGATCAAGTCCAGATCCAGTTCCTTGGCTATGTCATCTCGATCGAGGGTTTTGCCATGGGTCCTTCTAAGCTAACCACAGTTCTGGAATGGCCTCAACCCACCTCTTTAAAGGAACTACAAAGATTCTTGGGGTTCTCCAATTATTACTGCAAGTTTATAAAGAACTTCTCCCAAATAGTTGCTCCACTCATGAAGCTGACTAAACGGAACAAAGATTGCAAGAATTGGCCTCCTGAAGCCGTGGATGCCTTCTCTCATCTGAAAAGGGTCTTTTGTTTTGCTCCTGTGCTCCGCCATCCTGATCCTGACCTGCAGTTCACTTTAGAGGTTGACGCCCCTGAGATAGGAGCTGGAGCAGTCTTAACCCAACGGGATCCTTTAACCTCCAAGTTGCACCCTGTAGCCTTTTTCTCCAAATGCTTTACTCCTGCAGAGAGGAATTAGGATGTAGGTAATTTTGAACTCTTAGCCATTAAGATGGCCCTGACTGAATGGATTCATTGGCTAGAGGATACCACCAACCCCATTCAGATTCTAACTGACCACAAAAATCTTGCTTACCTAAAGACTGCCAATTGACTCAATCCTCGACATGCCAGGTGGGCCTTGTTCTTTTCCCGTTTTAACTTTGTAGTCTCTTATCTTCCTGGGACCAAGAATAAAAAGGCTGAAGTCTCTTATCTTCCTGGGACCAAAAATAAAAAGGCTGACACCCTTTCCCGTCAGTTTCCTCAGTCTAGTGACTCTTCTGAAGCTCCTTTTGAACACATCATACCCCCCTCCTGTGTAGTTGCTCAACTTAACATCTCTCTACTTCAAAGACTGCAACGTGCCCAGTCTAGAAAGCCTCCTGAAGCCCCTGCAGTTCCCTGATATCTTCTTTGTACCTCTGAACCTACACACCCCTGTGTTATCCTGGGCTCATGACAGCAAACTATCAGGACATCCTGGTTTGACAAGAACCTTTAAATTTCTTTACCAACATGTATGGTGGCCTACCATGAAGTCTGACTCTCGGGATTATGTTAAAGGCTGCATGACTTGTGCTGCCAATAAGACTCCCCAATCCTTGCCTCATGGCTTACTCCAACCGTTGTCCATTCCCAAACAACCTTGGACACCCATAACAATGGATTTTGTTGTAAACCTCCCTCCTTCTGACCATCATATGGTTATCTGGTTTGTGGTGGATCGGTTCTCCAGGCTTGCTCATTTTGTGCCCTTGGTCAAGCTTTCTACTGCCCAAGAGTTATCAAATCTATTTCTTCTTCATGTGGAACGCCTTCATGGTATATTTGTAAATATTGTCTCTGACAGAGGGCCTTGTCAGGATATCTGTAAGTGTTATTAAATATTATATATATATGTATATTTATCTACACATATATGTATATGATAAGATCAAAGAATTCATTTATATATGAAGCTGTTGGTAACACCCCCCTTTTTGTTAGTCAAGAACAAACATTTGTCCCAAACTATAAATGAGATGAGATCACTTCAAAGCACCCTTTGATCACTGCCTGGAAATGTGTAATAAGATTTCCTATCAGATCACCTGCCCCCTTTGTAGGAAGAAGAGAGCCTAGAAGTCTGAACCAAGAGACAAATTTCAGGAAAAGTGTCCATTCACACTTTAGTGCAAATTGGTACATGCTGAGTTTGAATACACAGACCCCAGACCACTGTCAGCTTAGATCTTAATAGCAGAATGTGTACTTAGAAAGTCATATAAATGTTTTGTCTGTAACTTTCATATAATTTAAAATACTCAGATTGTATTAACAACATATCTATGCCTAAGTAGGGTGATATGGGGAAGTTGAAAGCATAAAAATTGAGATTTTAAAGTACAACTTATATCTAATTTTCAGTTATGGTATACCTCAGTATTGTATAAATGTATATTTGTGGATCTAAGAGAAATCCCTAACATTAACATATTAGACAAATATCTGCTGAATTTAATAAGTAGCTATATGATCAATTTAAAATATCCAATTTATTTCAAAATGAATAACATTCTTTTGTTTTACAGACATCTGAAATACAAACTCGATTCCAGATATGACTAGTAGATGCTAATATATGAATGCCTATATAATGTATGCCCTAAACCATATCATATAGCGTATACACTGAATATTAAAATAATATCCACAGATATGAAATATTTATTTTAACATGGGATAATAATTAAATGTAAATATAGCTATATGAAATTATATCAGACTGCCTCTCACAAGGTATGTATGTGATATTAAGATGGAAATTGTAAGCTGAGAAAATATTAATTAGATCCATGCTGAAAGTATGAATATCCTTTTAAGTGCCATTATGAAGTGGAATATACTCATGTTTAGTATGAAAATACTCCAATTAAATAGTATAAAATAATCCCATACATATTGGACACAAGCGGCTAGATTACGAGGTGTGCGTTAGGCTTAAAAAGCAGCGCTGGCCGGTCCTAACGCTGCTTTTTAACGCCCGCTGGTATTACGAGTCTTGAAGGTACAGGCTCACCGCTCACTTTTTTAGCCAGACTTAGAAATACCGCAAATCCACTTACGTAAATTGCGTATTCTCTTTTTTCAATGGGACTTGCATAGCGCCGGTATTACGAGTCTGCCAAAAAATGAGCGGTACACCCACTCCTGTCAAGACTGGTACTGCATTTTAAAGTCAGTAGTTTTACACTACAGCGCTGTAGCATAAAACTCTTAACTAAAGTGCTAAAAAGTACACTAACACCCATAAACTACATATTAACCCCTAAACAGAGGCCCTCCCGCATCGCAAACACTAAAAAAAAATGTTTTCACCCCTAATCTTCCGAACCGGACATCGCTGCACTATAATAAATATATTAACCCCTAAACCGCTGCAATCCCGCCTCACAAACATTAGTTAAATATTATTAACCCCTAATCTGCTGCCCCTAACATCGCCACCACCTACCTACATTTATTAACCCCTAATCTGCCACCCCCAATGTCGCTGCCACTATATTAAAGTTATTATCCCCTAAACCTAAGTCTAACCCTAAACCTAACACCTCCTAACTTAAATATAATTAAAAAAAATCGAAATAAATATTCCTATCATTAACTAAATTATTCCTATTTAAAACGAAATACTTACCTATAAAATAAACCCTAAGCTAGCTACAATATAACTAATAGTTACATTGTAGCTATCTTAAGGTTTATTTTTATTTTACAGGCAAGTTAGTATTTATTTTAACTAGGTACAATAGTTATTAAATAGTTATTAACTATTTACTAACTACCTAGCTAAAATTAATAAAAAAGTACCTGTAAAATAAAACCTAACCTAAGTTACAATTACACCTAACACTACACTATAATTAAATTAATTCCCTAAATTAAATACAATTAAATAAAATTATCTAAAGTAGAAAACCCCCCCACTAAATTACAGAAAATAATAAACAAATTACAAGATTTTTAAACTAATTACACCTAATCTAATCCCCCTAACAAAATAAAAAAGCCCCCCCAAAATAAAAAAAGCCCTACCCTACACTAAATTACAAATAGCCCTTAAAAGGGCCTTTTGCGAGGCATTGCCCCAAAGTAATCAGCTCTTTTACCTGTAAAAAAATGTACAAATCCCCCCCAACATTAAAACACACCACCCACACAACCAACCCTACTCTAAAACCCACCCAATACCCACTTAAAAAAACCTAACACTAACCTCTTGAAGATCACCTTACCGGGAGAAGTCTTTATCCAAGCCGGCCGAAATCCTCAACGAAGCCGGGAGAAGTCTTCATCCAAGCCCAGTGAAGTGGTCCTCCAGACGGGCAGAAGTCTTCATCCAGATGGCATCTTCTATCTTCATCCATCCGGTGCGGAGCGGTTCTATCTTCAAGACATCTGACGTGGAGCATCCTCTTCATCCGACGGCTAACACTGAATGAAGGTTCCTTTAAATGACGTCATCCAAGATGGCGTCCCTTCAATTCAGATTGGCTGATAGAATAGCCAATCGGAATTAAGTAGAAAAAATCCTATTGGCTGATGCAATCAGACAATAGGATTGAAGTTCAATCCTATTGGCTGATCCAATCAAATTCTATCAGCCAATTGGAATTAAGGTAGAAAAAATCCTATTGGCTGATGCAATCAGCCAATAGAATGCCAGCTCATTCCTATTGGCTGATTGCATCAGCCAATAGGATTTTTTCTACCTTAATTCTGATTGGCTGATAGAATTCTATCAGCCAATCGGAATTGAAGGGACGCCATTTTCGATGACGTCATTTAAAGGATCCTTCATTCAGTGTTAGCCGTCGGATGAAGAGGATGTTTTATTAAGGGGGTATTGGGTGGGTTTTAGAGTATGGTTAGTTGTGTGGGTGGTGGGTTTTAAACTTGGGGGGGGATTTGTAATTTTTTTACAGGTTAAAGAGCTGATTACTTTGGGGCAATGCCCTGCAAAAGGCCCTTTTAAGGGCTATTTGTAATTTAGTGTAGGGTAGGGCTTTTTTATTTTGGGGGGCTTTTTTATTTTGTTAGAGGGGTTAGATTAGGTGTAATTAGTTTAAAAATCTTGTAATTTGTTTATTATTTTCTAGAATTTAGTGTTTTGTTTTTTTTGTACTTTAGCTAATTTTATTTAATTGTATTTAATTTAGGGAATTAATTTAATTATAGTGTAGTGTTAGGTGTAATTGTAACTTAGGTTAGGTTTTATTTTACAGGTACTTTTGTATTTATTTTAGCTAGGTAGCTAGTAAATAGTTAATAACAATTTAGTAACTATTCTACCTAGTTAAAATAAATACAAACTTGCCTGTAAAATAAAAATAAACCCTAAGATAGCTACAATGTAACTATTAGTTATTTAGTTTTAAATAGGAATAATTTAGTTAATGATAGGAATTTTATTACAATTTCTTTTAATTATATTTAAGTTAGGGGGTGTTAGGGTTAGGGTTAGACTTAGGTTTAGGGGTTAATAACTTTAATATAGTGGCGGCGACGTTGGGGGCGGCAGATTATTGGTTAATAAGTATAATGTAGGTGGCGGCAATGATAGGGCCGGCAGATTAGGGGTTAATAATATTTAACTAATGTTTGCGAGGCGGTGGTTTAGGGGTTAATATGTTTATTATAGTGGCGGCGACGTTGGGGGCGGCAGACTAGGGGTTAATAAGTGTAGGTAGGTGGCGGCGACATTGGGGGCGGCAGAGTAGGGGTTTATAAGTATAATGTAGGTGGCGGCGGTGTCCGGAGCGGCAGATTAGGGGTTAATAATTATAATGTAGGTGTCGGCGATGTCGGGGGCGGCAGATTAGGGGTTAATAAGTGTAAGATTAGGGGTGTTTAGACTCGGGATCATGTTAGGGTGTTAGGTGTAGACATAAAATGTATTTCCCCCATAGGAATCAATGGGGCTGTGTTAAGGAGCTTTATGCTGCTTTTTTGCAGGTGTTAGACTTTTTTTCAGCCAGCTCTCCCCGTTGATTCTTATGGGGAAAACGTGCACGAGCAAGTTACACCAGCTCACCGCTAATGTAAGCAGCGCTGGTATTGGAGTGCGGTAATGAGCAAAATTTTGCTTAACGCTCACTTCTTGTCTGGTTTGTAAAAACTCGTAATACCAGCGTTGTCTGTAAGTGAGCGATGAGCATAAACTGCTCGTTAGCACCGCACAGCCTCTAACACAAAACTCGTAATCTAGGTCATTGTTTGCTGATACTGGAAATTAAAGTGTAAAAGTTAAATATTAAACTGCTAGAAGTATTGATAATAAAACTGCATTTCTAGTTGTCTGCTGCCCTCTAGTGGTTTATGCGAGAATTGCAACCAAAGGGGATTGTAGTATGAAATAACCATATACATTCCCAGTAAGCCAATGAAATGTTCAGCTCTGTTAGGGCCAATCAAAAAGACAAGCTTCGATAAGGACATAACCAAAATCTTGTGGGAATGATTAAAGAAAAGAGGGAGTGGCTTTATCTTGGATACGAGCCCACACACACTAAGACAAAGGGACAGACTCAAACAGAGAGAGGCATTTTGACTGAGAGAGAAAACACACAGACTTGTGCTAAGTATCTCTCTACAATTTTGGAACACTTTCTTAGGATAAGAAAGATAATAATTTGAGGCCTGTATTCTTACTTATAGTGGATAAATCCTTCTTATATGACCTATAAGAAGAACCTGAACACTCATCTGGTTATTTTGTAAAGTATACACGATTGTTAAGTATATATAATATTTAAATCAAAGGTATTCTAAAGCTATAGTTAAATTGAAGCTGGTAATTTACAGAGCATATTTGGTATTTTAAATTTATATTGATAGTCCTGCGTAGTTAGAACTAGTCATATTGATGCTAAATAATTTTAATTCGTTAGAAAAGAATTTGTACTTTTAAATTTATAAGTCAGTTTTATTATTGTGAAATCTCTTAGAACTGCACATAAATTGGTTATTGTGATTTAATCTCTGGTTGCGGTAAATTCAGTGCTGTAAATTTTGTAATCCATATTTGGCATTGAATTAGAGTTATTGGCTACTTATAAGTTATTTTAGTAGAATTAATTTGTGACATTTTAATAAACAATTTATTGTGAGTAAGGTTAATTTTTAGAGGTACATTTTATGATCTGTGTTCTGTAGAATAATTGTAACAGTATAAGCGTGTATAATTGATTCATAGTCTAGTTTTTACATATATATAATTCAAGGTGTTTATAAAGATAACTAATCAAGAACTAAGGAATAAATATTGATTTTTAATAAATATATTTTTAAGTATATACTAACATTTTTATTGGTTGGCAACTGGTGAGATAAGTACATCAACATTTCTTGGAGGTTACTGATAAGATATTATTAAATAATAATTTCGTAACCTAGCATAAACTAACAGCGTCAGTTTTTTTCCACCTTCTGGAGAGCTTTTTGCAAACTGATTGGGACCTCTGTATCCTTATCTTTTGGCCATCATCCTCAGACCAACGGTCTGACAGAGAGGACGAATCAAGACCTCGAAGCCTATCTCAGAGCCTATGTTATTTCTCAGCAAACCAATTGGTCAGGACTCTTGCCCTTAGCTGAACTGGCACGGAACACTCATTGGCACTCATCTCTGCGTTGCTCTACATTTCAAGCCGCAGCAGGTTATCAACCCCATCTCTTCCCTCTTTCAGCTCAGTCTACAAGAGTTCCTGCTGCTGAAAGATGTTTCACTGACCTTGCTACCCATTGGCAGCGTATACACTCTCAGTTACGTTCAGCTGTTTCCATATACAAGAGGCATGCCGACCATCATCGAGCTACTATTTGTGCCTTTGCCGTTGGTGAGCGATTCTGGGTCTCTACTCGACACGTTCTCTTATGTCAACCTTACCATAAATTGGGTCCTTGCTGCATTGGTCCTTACAAGGTCCTCAAAATATTATCTCCTGTTGCCTATAAAGTGGGTTTACACAGAGCCCTGCACATTCATCCAGTCTTTCACATCTCTCTGCTCAAGCCCTACATCACAAACAGATTTACCCAACTCAGACCTCCTCCTCCATCACTCTTGGTTCATGCCAAGATCCTTGACTCCAGGTACAGTTGCAGGCAACTTCAATAACTCATGCACTGGAAGGGTTACTCTGTGCCGGATCGTTCCTGGGTTTCTGCTCGTCATGTGCATGATCCTTCTTTAATCTCCAAGTTTCATGCTGCACATCCCACCTAGCCTATGTAGGGTCCCGGAGGTACCCTTTGAGGAGGGGGCTCTGTTATGCCACTCCCCTCTGCTCTGCTGCGGCCATTGCCACAGACGCAGGCACTCCTTCTGGTTGCTAGGGATGTGGCGGTGTTACTGCAGCACGACAGTGGTATCATCACGGTCCGACTTACTTGCTGCTCTTTTTACCTGGATACCTCCTTGACGCCAACCTGGGTCTATGTAAGTAGCTTCCTGTCATACTTACACTGTCCAAGTATAGGTGTTACTGCGTGTGCTCCTGGGTGCCATTCTCTGTATGTGCTGGATTGTTAATGTTACTGAACTCTGCCTGTCTGACTAATCTGCTTGCTTAACCCCTAAAGAACTGAATTGCCATAACGTTACTGAACTCTTCCTGCCTGACTACTCTGTTTGCTTAACCCCTAAAGCACTGGATTGCCATAACATTACTGAACTCTGCCTGCCTGACTACTCTGCTTTCTTAACCCCTAAAGTTCTGGATTGCTATAACGTTACTGAACTCTGCCTGTCTGACTACTCTGCTTGCTTAACCCCTAAAGTACTGGATTGCCATACTGTTGCTGAACTCTGCCTGTCTGACTACTCTGCTTGCTTAACCCCTAAAGTACTGGATTGCCATACTGTTGCTGAACTCTGCCTGTCTGACCACTCTGCCTGCTTAACCCTTAAACTATTGGGTTGCTATGCTGGTACCGAACTCTGCTTGCCTGACCACACTATTGGTTTATCCCTGAACTGTTATATTACTGGTTTTCCTTTGTTCCTGATTCCTGCATGTTTCCAGTCCTTCTATTGGTTTTCCTTGAACTGCCATTCCACTGGATTTCCTTCCTGTTACCACTAAAGACTACCCTGCCAACTGTGAGTACCGCTTACCTCATTTTGCAAACTTTCTCTGCTCTGGGATATTTCCTATCATTTCAGCTTGACACCAGGATAAGAAGAATACTGGCCAAGTTTGGTCTGTTAGTGAAATATCCCACCAGCATTACAGTTAAAGCTTCTCTGGGACCCCCTTTCTTCAGAAATAGCAAACATGCATGGCTTTGCCATTGCTTTTCGGTAAATAGAAGGCCGCTAATTGCAGCTGCGTACTATACGTCTGAAATTCCCAGCAGTGAAGGGGTTAATCAGGTAGCTTGTAAGGTTAAGTTTACCCTCCCAACTGATACCTTCCACCCCCTGATCCCTACATGATGCATCCTAAACAGCTCCCTTCCTTCCCTCACCCTCTACTGATTACCACCATCTTAGGCTCTGCCAATGTGAAGTTTTAGCGCTTTTTGTTTTTAAGTTATTTTTTTAATGTTCTCCAATTTAGAAATCTCCCCTTACATTTTACATCCCTGCTCCCTCCCAAATAGCTCTAACCCACCCCTCTCTAACTAGTGTCCGCCATCTTAGCTGTCTGCCAGTACCCAGTTTATATTCAATTCTGTAGTGTAGCTGCCACCTCCTCCCTCCCCCTACAAGAGATCGTTTTCTATGACCCCCCTCTTCCATCTAACAATGTATTTCTGCTTTCTCCCTTTCTCCCTCCCAACCGCTCTCTGTGGAAAAAAATAAATAATAAATTAAACTTTCATGATTCATATAGTGTATGCCATTTTAAACAACTTTCCAATTTACTTTTATTATCAAATTTGCTTTGTCCTATTGGTATTCTTTGTTGAAAGCTAAACCTAGGTAGGATCATATGCTAATGTCTAAGCCCTTGAAGGACGCTTTTTATTTCAGTGCATTTTGACAGTTTTTCACAGCTAGACATATCTGCTATTACGAGTCTTGTCAAAAAAGCTGTACTGCACACTTTTGTGTAACGCACATTAATTTATGCAATTTGCGTAAAGTCTTTTTTCAATGGGACTTCCATAGTGCCGATAGTACAAGCTTTTTCTGGGAGGCCAAAAAGTAAGCGGTACAGCCTACCCCGCAAGATTCGTAACGCAATCTAAAGTCATAACTAAAGTGTTAAAAAGTACACTAACACCCATAAACTACCTATTAACCCCTAAACCGAGGCCCTCCCGCATCACAAAAACTAAAATAAAATTATTAACCCCTAATCTGCCGCTCCCGACATCACCAACACTATAATAAACATATTGACCCCTAAACCGCCGCACTCCTGCATCGCAAACACTAGTTAAATATGATTAACCCCTAATCTGCTACCCCTAACATCGCTGCCACCTACCTACATTTATTAACCCCTAATCTGCTGCCCCCAAACGTCGCCACCACTATAATAAACATATTATCCCTTAAACCGCCGTACTCCCGCATCGCAAACACTAGTTAAATATTATTAACCCCTAATCTGCCGCCCCTAACATCGCCGCCACCTACCTACAAATATTAACCCCTAATCTGCCACCCCCAATGTCGCCGCCACTATACTAAATTTATTTACCCCTAAACCTAAGTCTAACCCTAACACCCCCTAACTTAAATATAATTAAAATAAATCTAAATAAAACTTACTATCATTACCTAAATAATTCCTATTTAAAAATAAATACTTACCTGTAAAATAAACCCTAAGCTAGCTATTTTACTGAATTTATCCACCAATCAGCAATAACAACCAAGGTTGTTCACCAAAAATGGGCCGGCATCTAAACTTACATTCTTGCTTCTCAAATAACGATACCAAGAGAATGAAGAAAATTTGATAATGGAAGTAAATTAGAAAGTTGCTTAAAATTGCATTCTCTATCTGAATCACGAAAGAAAAAATTTGGGTTCAGTGTCCCTTTAACCCCTTAATGACAACTGACGTACCAGGTACGTCATGCATTAACTTACAGTTAATGACAATAGACGTACCTGGTACGTCAGTTGTCTAAGAGAGTGCTGGAAGCGATCGCAATCGCTTCCAGCAGCTCTCAGGGTATTGCAGTGATGCCTCCATATGGAGGCATCCTGCAATACCCTTTCAGAAGACTCCGATGCAGAGAGAGCCACTCTGTGGCCCTCTCTGCACCGGTAGCGATGGTGCCGGTTCGTTGGTGGGTGGGAGCGCAACAGGGAGGCGGGTGGGCGGCCCATCGCTACCCGGCATCCGGCTCCTGTAAGTGCAATGTGCACGCCGGGTGCCGGGAGCGTGCGGGGGCGCGCATGCGCGTGCGCGCGCGCGATTAGCTACCCACTGACACCAATGAGGAGGGAAGAGGGGGGAAAAAATAAATATATAAGGATCTGGGAGGGGGAGGGGGTTGGGGTATTGTGGGGGGCTGCTACACTACAGAAAACATTTAAAAATGGCAAAAAAAGATAAAAAAAACACTTGTTTTTGGGGCAAATTGGGTACTGGCAGACAGCTGCCAGTACCCAAGATGGCGGCAATTAGGTAGGGGAGAGGGTTAAAGAGCTGGGGGGGGGGGGGATCATGGAGGTTGGGGCTAAGGCAGGAGTCCATCACAGCTAAAACATTTTATTTTTTTTTATTAAAAAAAAGAAAAACTCCTTTTATTTAGTACTGGCAGACTTTCTGCCAGTACTTAAGATGGCGGGGACAATTGTGGGGTGGGGGAGGGAAGAGAACTGTTTGGGAGGGATCAGGGGGTGGGATGTGTCAGGTGGGAGGCTGATCTCTACCCTAAAGCTAAAATTAACCCTGCAAGCTCCCTACAACCTACCTAATTAACCCCTTAACTGCTGGGCATAATTTACGTGTGGTGCGCAGCAGCATTTAGCGGCCTTCTACTTACCAAAAAGCAACCCCAAAGCCATATAAGTCTGCTATTTCTGAACAAAGGGGATCCCAAAGAAGCATTTACAACCATTTGTGCCTTAATTGCAGAAGCTGTTTGTAAATAATTTCAGTGGGAAACCTAAAGTTTGTGACAAAATTTGTGAAAAAGTGAACTTTTTTTTTTTATTTGATGACATTTGGCGGTGAAATGGTGGCATGAAATATACCAAAATGGGCCTAGATCAATACTTTGGGTTGTCTTCTAAAAAAAAATATATACATGTCAAGGGATATTCAGGTATTCCTGACAGATATCAGGGTTCCAATGTAACTAGCGCTAATTTTGAAAAAAAGTTGTTTGGAAATAGCAAAGTGCTACTTGTATTTATGGCCCTATAACTTGCAAAAAAAGTAAAGAACATGTAAACATTGGGTATTTCTAAACTCAGGACAAAATTTAGAAACTATTTAGCATAGGTGTTTTTTGGTGATTGTAGATGTGTAACAGATTTTGGGGGTCAAAGTTAGAAAAAGTGTGTTTTTTTCAATTTTTTCCTCATATTTTATATTTTTTTTTATAGGAAATTATAAGATATGATGAAAATAATGGTATCCTTAGAAAGTCCATTTAATGGCGAGAAAAACGGTATATAATATGTGTGGGTACAGTAAATGAGTAAGAGGGAAATTACAGCTAAACACAAACACTGCAGAAATGTAAAAATAGCCATTGTCATTAAGGGTAAGAAAATTGAAAAATTGTCCGGTCATTAAGGGGTTAAAGAAAATATTTGTTGGATTAAAAATGGGAAAATAAAAAGCATATTATGGTAACACCTGCATTAACATTAATTAAAGTAGTCCATATATAAATTATTATAGTATAAAGAATGTTCCACTCTTATATTGGGATAAAAAAATAACTATCGTCGAATCATATCACATTCTGTGGTTAAATACGTATCTTATTGAGACATCATTTAATGTTGTTGTCAAAACTCTTATATGCACTAGAGAAATCACTGGCAATAAACTAGCCAGTAATCAGATATTGTATCAAAAAATATAGCAAGTTACTAATTGCTGTGTTGTATTATACATTCCCCTTATGGGTTGCTATTATTAGACAGACTCGTTTATTTCTAACAATATAAAATGCTACTAATGTTGCAAATTATAAGTATTTACAAAGGGTTTGTTGCTTAAACACACACAGAGGAATTGTTATGGTTGCGCGTGGCGATGTATACACATAAAACTAGTGAATTAGTATTGTACCATTAAATATCTCAAGAAAATGCAGCTAATCACATATCAATTATATTGTCTACTAATTGAAACACAAATGTATACGGGAAGATTATACAGTATATCCCGATATAGATTGCGTACCAATAAAATAATTTAGTACATTTCAAACTTAAACACGACATAGGCATTTGTATTTAAGCTTGTTCAATGTCGTTTGTTTATGGATTACTTATTCTCTGATTAAGTATCCGGGATAATACTACACAGTCTTCTTGGAATGTCAATACCTGTACACTTAAATCTTGTTACTGATTGCATATTTTCTTTTAGTATGATGCTTTATTTTGGTGCATTAGTACACCCTTCATGTATCCCCCCCATGGACGTTACATCTGTGTGCGCGGTCTATCTATAAAGTAGCTTATACTTGCGCAAACAAAGTACTACTTTATTGCTTTTCCTTTGTTTCGTGGGGAGGATTTGGGAATTCCTCCTTTGTTATAGGTGTTTGTTTTTAGTTCATTTTGCGCTTGTCTTTATTTTTCTTCTCTTCTAGCACGGTCTATCTATACAATCGGCCATATTTTGTATTATGGGTGCTATGTCAGTAAAACAAGTTAAGAATTATTTAGCTAAATAAAATCAAGCAGGTATGGCCGCAATTAAAAAAGGAACACCATATATTGCCCACTCCCCCCCTCCCCGACGCGTTTCACTAGTATCGCTTTATCAAAGGCAGTATGCTGGCAGTTTTTCCAAGTTATATTACTCTATTTGCCCTGCTTCATTATCTGATTGTTACTCAAGTCAGTCTTGATGACATGCTGAGTATCCATTCTCATACATACTGTATGGACTTCACCCCTCTGTCAAATATTCACTGAGAATTATAAAATTAATTTTGTATAAATATTACTGTTTGTATGTATTTAATCAACAACCTACATTTAATCATACCATTTATTAGATGATTATTTATTTTGTTATCCTGTATAAAAAATAATGGAAAAAGGAAAAAGTGAGAATAAATAATAAAATAAAAAAATTTAATAAAAAATTTTAAAATTGAAAGATTTGTGTTTAATTGTGAACTGAAAAGGTGAAAATGAGTTAGTTACAATATTAATAGTTATCACAATTATTAATAATATCTAATCACAGGTAAAGTTGACACATGAAGGGGATAAATCTCAAGTAACATTAAGGACACTTACACCTATTGTGACAATATCACTCATTACTTAATATTCCTTTCAGCTAGTATCTAACTATGCATATTGTAAGAATAATAAAATATGTTTAGCCACAAAAAGGAATAATCACAAATACAATACGTGTTTATTTTAAGGGAACACTTCCAAGGACTATTAGGTAGCACATGAAAGTAAAATTTACACATTATTTACCACAGAGCACTAAATAATAACACTTCTATTTTTATTTTAAATTCAATTTCAATTTTCACCTTTTCAGTTCACAATTATAGGGATACTAAATCCAATTTTTTTTCTTTCATTATTCAGATTGAGCATGCAATTTTAAGCAACTTTGTAATTTACTCCTATTATCAATTTTCTTTGTTCTCTTTATTTGAAAAGTAGGAATAAAAGCTTTGGAGCCGGCCCATTTTAGGTTCAGCATCTGGGTAGCTCTTGCTGATTGGAGGCTAAATGTAACCACCAATCAGCAAGCGCTATCTAGGGTACTGAATAAAAAATGGGCCAGCTCCTAAGCTTTCATTCCTTGTTTTACAAATAAAGATGCCAAGAAAACAAAGAAAAATTGATAATAGGAGTAAATTAGAACTTGGCTTAAAGATGCTTGAATCATATAAGAAAAAAGAATGGGTTTAGTATCGCTTTAAACACAAACGCCTAGATTACGAGTCTTGTGTTAGCCTTAAAAAGCAGCATTGCGAGGTCCCAATGCTGCTTTTTAACACTCGCTGGTATTACGAGTCAGGCAGGTACAGGTGTACCGCTCACTTTTTTTCCGCGATTTTAGCTTACCGCAAATCCCCTTACGTCAATTGTGTATCCTATCTTTTTAATGGGATTTTCCTAATGCCGGTATTACGATTGCTAGAAAAAGTGAGCGGTAGACTCTATCCTAATGCAAATCAGTAGTTAAGAGTATTATGGGCTAACGCCGGAACATAAAACTCTTAACTAAAGTGCTACAAAGTACACTAACACCCATAAACTACCTATTGACCCCTAAACTGAGGCCCCCCCCACGTCGGAAACTCTATAATAAAATTATTTAACCCCTAATCTGCTGACCGGACATCGCCGCCACTATAATACATATATTAACCCCTAAACCGCCGCACTCCTGCCTCGCAAACACTAGTTAAATTTTATTTACCCCTAATCTGCTGTCCCTAACATCGCCGACACCCACCTACATTTATTAACCCCAAAGCTGCCGCCCACAACGTCACCACTACTATATTAAATGTATTAACCCCTAAACCTAAGTCTAACCCTAACCCTAACACCCCCCTAACTTAAATATAATTTAAATAAATCTAAATAAAATTACTATAATTAGCTAAAATATTCCTATTTAAAACGAAATACTTACCTGTAAAATAAACCCTAACGCCTAGATTTAGAGTTCTGTGTTAGCCGTCAAAACCAGCGTTAAGGGGTCCTAACGCTGGTTTTTACCACCCGCTGGTATTTAGAGTCAGTCAGGAAAGGGTCTAACGCTCACTTTCCAGCCGCGACTTTTCCATACCGCAGATCCCCTTATGCCAATTGCGTATCCTATCTTTTCAATGGGATCTTCCTAACGCCTGTATTTAGAGTCTTGGCTGAAGTGAGCGTTAGAACTCTACCGACAAGACTCCAGCCGCAGAAAAAAGTCAGGAGTTAAGAGCTTTATGGGCTAACGCCGGTTTATAAAGCTCTTAACTACTGTGCTCTAAAGTACACTAACACCCATAAACTACCTATGTACCCCTAAACTGAGGTCCCCCCACATCGCCGCCACTATAATAAAATTTTTTAACCCCTAATCTGCCGACTGCACACCGCCGCCACCTACATTATCCCTATGTACCCCTAATCTGCTGCCCCTAATATCGCTGACACCTACATAATATTTATTAACCCCTAATCTGCCCCCCCCAACGTCACCGCTACCTTACCTACACTTATTAACCCCTAATCTGCCGACCGAACCTCGCCGCCACTATAATAAATGTATTAACCCCTAAACCGCCGCACTCCCACCTCGCAAACCCTAATATTTATTAACCCCTAACATCGCCGCCACCTAACTTCAAGTATTAACCCCTAATCTGCCGACCGGACCTCACCTCTACTCTAATAAATGTATTAACCCCTAAAGCTAAGTCTAACCCTAACCCTAACACCCCCCTAAATTAAATATAATTTAAATCTAACGAAATAAATGATTTATTATTAAATAAATTAATCCTATTTAAAGCTAAATACTTACCTGTAAAATAAACCCTAATATAGCTACAATATAACTAATAATTACATTGTAGCTATTTTAGGATTTATATATATTTTACAGGCAAGTTTGTATTTATTTTAACTAGGTACAATAGTTATTAAATAGTTATTAACTATTTAATAGCTACCTAGTTAAAAGAAGTACAAATTTACCTGTAAAATAAACCCTAACCTAAGTTACAATTACACCTAACACTACACTATAATTAAATTAATTACCTAAACTACCTACAATTAATTACAATTAAATAAAATAAACTAAATTACAAAAAAAACAAACACTAAATTACAGAAAATAAAAAAGAAATTACAAATTTTTAAACTAATTACCTAATCTAACCCCCCTAATAAAATAAAAAAGCCCCCCAAAATAAAAAAAAATCCCTACCCTATACTAAATTACAAATAGCCCTTAAAAGGGCTTTTTGCAGGGCATTGCCCCAAAGTAATCAGCTCTTTTACCTGTAAAAAAAAAAAAAAATACAATACCCCCCCAACATTAAAACCCACCACCCACACACCCAACCCTACTCTAAAACCCACCCAATCCCCCCTTAATAAAATGTAACACTTCCCCCTTGAAGATCACCCTACCTTGAGCCGTCTCTATCTTCCTCCATCCGGAGCGGAGCGGGTCCATCTTGAAGACATCCGACGCAGATCATCCTCTTCCATCTGACGGCGACTGAAGAATGAAGGTTCCTTTAAGTGACGTCATCCAAGATGGCGTCCCTTCAATTCCGATTGGCTGATAGAATCCTATCAGCCAATTGGAATTAAGGTAGGAAAAATCCTATTGGCTGATGGAATCAGCCAATAGGATTGAAGTTCAATCCTATTGGCTGATCCAATCAGCCAATGAGATTGAGCTCGCATTCTATTGGCTGATTGGAACAGCCAATAGAATGCGAGATCAATCCTATTGGCTGATTGCATCAGCCAATAGGATTTTTCCTTCCTTAAATCCGATTGGCTGATAGGATTCTATCAGCCAATCGGAATTGAAGGGATGCCATCTTGGATGACGTCGCTTAAAGGAACCTTCATTCTTCAGTCGCCGTCGGATGGAAGAGGGTGCTCCACGTCGGATGTCTTCAAGATGGATCCGCTCCACTCCGGATGGAAGAAGATAGAAGATGCCGCCTGCATGAAGACTTCTGCCAGTCTGGATGTCCTCTTCTGGCCAGATCGGATGAAGACTTCTGCCCCTCTAGACGTCCACTTGTGCCTGGCTGGGTGAAGACGGCTTAAGGTAGGGTGATCTTCAAGGGGGTAGTGTTAGTTTTTTTTAAAGGGGGTATTGGGTGGGTTTTAGAGTAGGGTTGGGTGTGTGGGTGGTGGGTTTTAATGTTGGGGGGGTATTGTATTTTTTTTTTTACAGGTAAAAGAGCTGATTACTTTGGGGCAATGCCCTGCAAAAGGCCATTTTAAGGGCTATTTGTAATTTAGTATAGGGTAGGGAATTTTATTATTTGGGGGGGCTTTTTTTTTTTTATTAGGGGGATTAGATTAGGTGTAATTAGTTTAAAAAAAATGTAATTATTTTTTTATTTTCTGTAATTTAGTGTTTAATTTTTTTTGTACTTTAGTTTATTATTTTAATTGTAGGTAATTTATGTAATTAATTTAATTATAGTGTAGTGTTAGGTGTAATTGTAATTTAGGTTAGGATTTATTTTACAGGTAAATTTGTACTTATTTTAACTAGGAAGTTATTAAATAGTTAATAACTATTTAATAACTATTCTACCTAGTTAAAATAAATACAAAGTTGCCTGTAAAATAAATATAAATCCTAAGCTAGCTACAATGTAACTATTAGTTATATTGTAGCTATCTTAGGGTTTATTTTATAGGTAAGTACTGTATTTAATTTTAAATAGGATTAATTTATTTAAGTGTAGTAAATTTATTTAGATGTATTTAAATTATATTTAAGTTAGGGCTGTGTTAGGGTTAGACTTAGGTTTAGGGGTTAATACATTTATTATAGTGGCGGCGACGTTGACGGCGGCAGATTAGGGGTTAATAAATTTAATATAGTTGCAGCGACTTTGGGGGGGCAGATTAAGGGTTAATAAATATAATGTAGGGTTTGGTGATGTTGGGGGCAGCAGATTAGGGGTTCATAAGTATAATGTAGGTGGCTGCGGTGTCAACGCTCACTTTTCTGAGGCTAACGCCGGCTTGCAGAAAACTCATAATACCAGCGTTGTCTTAAGTGAGCGGTAAGAAAAAAAGGCATGTTAGCACCGCACAGCCTTACCGACAAAAACTCGTAATCTAGCCGAAAGATCTTTCAATTTTTTAATTTTTAATTTAATTATTTATTTTATTATTTATTCTCACTTTTTACTTTTTCGGTTATTCCTTATATAGGATAACGAGTATCAAATACTATAATAATATCACAATATTTGTCCATATAGATACATATTGAACCACAGAATGTGATATAATACGATGATGGATATTTTTTATCCCAATTTAAGAGTGGAACATTCTTTATACTCTAATAATTTATATATGGATTACTTTAATTGATTTTACAGCAGGTGTTACCATAAAATGCTTTCCCATTTTTAATCCAACAAATATTTTCTTTAATTAAAGTTATTTTTTAACTTGTATTCCTTAGTGCCAAAGAGTGAACATTGAGTCAATTATACCTCTAGTTTGTCTTTGTTCTAAAATAATTTTTGTGATAATATTTGGTGGAGTGCATAAAAATGTATACTTTTGTCAGTGTCTTTACTGATTTTTGGAAAATTGAATTTATTATACACCACACCAGTTCCTCTCAATTTATTATTAATAACACTAATACAGTGTATGATAATTTAAACAGTGATATTTAGGAATACCCAAATTTTTGTGCCTTTTGTTTTTTGCTAAATAACTCTGGTATCCAATATATATAGTACATTTTTATTCTTGTGAAGAACTAACACGGTCGGGTTAGTGTTATCTTCAATGCATGTTATTAAACTATTAAATATAAACTATAAAAAAAATAATAAAAATGTATTAAAATTATAATAAATATTGTAAACTATTCTAAATAATCCATAGAATATATCCATATCTTTTACAATATATATAGTCATTTTTAATTATATTTATTTTTAATAGTTTATATTTAATAGTTCAATAACGCGCATTGAAGATAGCAATTCTTCATGTGTTAATCCAAGAGCGTTAGTCCGAAATTGCAGACCCTGGTGCGCGTCACACATATTTTACATTCTTTTTTTCTTTACATATAAAAATGTACTTTTTAATTAAAGGGCCATAATACCCAAATGTTTAAACACTTGAAAGTGATGCACTATAGCTGTAAAAATCTGACTAGAAAATATCACCTGAACATCTCTATGTAAAAAAGAAAGATATTTTACCTCAAAAGTTTCTCAGTAGCAACATCCCATTGTAAAGGACTTCTAAGCAGCATATCAGTATGTCTGTCCCGGGACAACCGAAGGGATGAGCCTTGTGCACTCTCATCTTATTTCCCTATTCAGTGTAAGGAAGTTTACTATTTAAGTGAAATCTCATGAGATCACAGTAAAAGAGTTCATGACCTCAGCACTGCTGATGCTGATTGGCTGCTGTTAATTTCTTCATTTTTTATTTATTTTTTACCTGCAGCTGAACAGCAGCTGAGTATAACTTTTTACACAGAACTTACTCTGGTGAGCTGAGGAAATTGTGAGGTAAAATATCTTCCTTTTTTACATAGAGATGCTCAGGTGATATTTTCCTGTCAGCTTTTTACAGTTATGCTGCATCAGTTTCAAGTGATTTAGCATATGAGTATTAGGTCCCTTTAATTAATATACATATATAATGTTAATGTAAAATACATAGCTATACAAATATATATATAGGAATATATATATATATATATACACAGGTATAGGTATATAGATCTAAATATATGTATTTACAATAAAAAGTACATTATCCTGTAAGTGAAAAACATTGGAATGTAAACTACATACAGTACATGTTCAGTAAAACACTTACATACATTTGTACACACATATATACAAATTTACACACACACACACATATATATATATATATATATATATATACACACATTCATATTCATACACATATTTAGACATGTGTACATATGTATAAATACGGTAAAGCCCTTTGCAGACCTTTTTTTTTTCTAACACCTTATACCGGTCCTTATAACTTTTTTTTAAAATAATTATTATCACACAGTGCTCAGTGTTTATTTGAGTGTAACTGTACTTTTATACGTATTTGTTGTATTTAATGCAACTTTTTTCCTTCCCTTCTATGTTACGCCAGCTCTGAGGTTGCACTAAAGCAACAAGTATAAATCGAGTAAAGCCCTTAAAGGGACACTGAACCAAAAAAAAATATTTCATGATTCAGATAGAGCATGCAATTTTAAGCAACTTTCTAATTTACTCCTATTATCAATTTTTCTTCGTTCTCTTGCTATCTTTATTTGAAAAAGAAGGCATATAAGCTTTTTTCTTGGTTCAGACCTCTGGACAGCACCTTTTGATTGGTGGATGAATTTATCCACCAATCAGCAAGGAAAACCCAGGTTGTTCACCAAAAATGGGCCGGCATCTAAACTTACATTCTTGCATTTCAAATAAAGATACCAAGAGAATAAAGAAAAAAATTTAATAGGAGTAAATTAGAATGTTTCTTAAAATTTTCATGTTCTATATGACTCACAAAAGAAAACATTTGGGTTCAGTGTCCCTTTAAGCGAACTCGTAAGATGTGTGCTATTTCCGTTGAAAAACCCAATAACACTCACGCGCTATAGTTAGAGTGTCACTCGTAATCTAGTTCTGTATTGTTAAAATTCAAGGAACACCCAGAGGATCAGGCTTTATAAGTCAAGTGGTGATGACTAGCTGCAAAATTGGTGTGTTCTTATTGGTTTATGTATTATTTACTAGCTTCTGCATGCTCGTTTCAGTGAGCCATTTAAAAATAAAAAAAAATGCTTCTACAGAAACAATTAAACAGAGTTGGAATGACGTTAGAATACATAAGTCCCTCTCAAATTCTAATTATTTTGTTTTTGTAAAATATTGTCTATAATTCTTCACATCAATAAAGCCAGAAATAAGACTGTTTCAGCAAACAAACAACAAATTCCATTAGCCTAAGCCGTATTAGTACTGCTCGGTGTTTGCTCTTGTGATTTACTGGTGTATTTGTACATGAAGCCTGTTAGTAGGGAGTAAATATGAGTTTTGATCTTAAAGGGACAGTAAAGTCATAGTTAGACCATGATTTTTTTAGACAACTTTCAAATGTACTTCTATTATTTCATTTGCTTCCTTCTCTTGTTATCCTTTGCTGAACGTTTTTATCTAGGTAAGCTCAGGAGCAGCAAAGAACCTAGGTTCTAGATGCTGATTGGTGGCTGCATATATATATATATATATATATATATATATATATATATATATATACACTGATTGTCATTGGCTCACTCATGTGTTCAGTTAGAAACCAGTAGTGCGTTGCTGCTCCTTCAACAAATTATACCAAGAGAATGAAGGATATTTGATAATAGAAGTATACTGGAAAGTTGTTTAAAATTGTATGTTCTACCTAAATCATGAAAGAAACATGATGGATTCATGTCCCTTCAAAATAAAATTTAAATAAAATTGGTTCTCTGGAGACTTAAGGGGCGCGATCTGATATAGATCGTAGTTTGCGGCGCAAGCGAGGGAACCCCCGCCGCCCGTAGTTTCAGCTCGCAACTCGAGCTATCCAATATACCCTGCCGGCAATTGCTAAAGTGCCGTAAGTCGGATAAACCAGCGATGTCCAGAAATCTGCGTAAGTTCAAATTTCTGGAGTAGCCAGTGACTTACGGCACTTTAGAAACTGCCGGCGCCTACAAAACCTAAGTTATAAAATCTCCCGTACTGTCTAACACGCCTCCCAAACATAGCCCGACACGTATACCCCTCTATCCGCTATCCCTCCTCACTCTCCTAATAATAAATGTATTAACCCCTAAATCGCCACTCCCGGACCCCGCCGCACCTAATAAAGTTATTAACCCCTAAACCGCAGCTCCCGGACCCTGCCACCACCTACATTAACTACCCCCTAATGTGAGCCCCTTACACCGCCACCACCTACATTAACTACCCCCTAATGTGAGCCCCTTACACCGCCGCCACCTACATTAACTACCCCCTAATGTGAGCTTCTACACCGCCGCCAGCTATATTAAAATTATTAACCCCTAATCTAATCCCACTATACCGCCGCCACCTATATTAAATTATTAACCCCTAATCTAATCCCCCTATACCGCCGCCACCTATATTAAATAAATTAACCCCTAAAATACTAAACTATCCCTACCACTAAACCTAAGTCTAACCCTACAAATAGCCCTGAAAGGGCTTTTTGCGTGGCATTACCCCAAAGTAAACAGCTCTATTGCCAGCCCTTAAAAGGGCTATTTGCGGGGCTTTGCCCCAAAGTAATCAGATCTTTTACCAGCCCTTAAAATGGCTTTTTGCGGGGCATTGTCACAAAGTAATCAGCTCTTTTGCCTATAATCTAAATCCCCCTATACCGCCGCCACCTATAATAAATGTATTACCCCCTAATCTAATTCCCCTACACTGCCGCCACCTATATTAACTATATTAACCCTTATTATATTAGAGTTAATATAGTTATTATATTATATATATATATATATATATATTAAGTATAATAACCCTATCTAACTCTAACACCCCTAACTAAATTCTTATTAAAACAAATCTAATTAATATTAATATTATTAATTAAAATATTCCTATTTAAATCTAAATACTTACCTATAAAATAAACCCTAAGATAGCTACAATATAATTAATAATTACATTGTAGCTATTTTAGGGTTTATATTTATTTTACAGGTAACTTGGTATTTATTTTAAGTAGGTACAATAGCTATTAAATAGTTAATAACTATTTAATAGCTACCTTGTTAAAATAATTACCAATTTACCTGTAAAATAAATCCTAACCTAAGTTACAAATACACCTACACTATCAATAAATTAAATAAACTACAAATATCTAAACTAAAATACAATTAAATACACTAAACTAAATTACAAAAAAAATTAACCAGCTATTTTACCAGCCCTTAAAAGGGCTTTTTGCGGGGCATGCCCCAAAGTAATCAGCTCTTTTGCCTGTAAAAAAAAAACACAATACCACCCCCAACATTAAAACCCACCACCCACATACCCCTACTCTAAACCCACCCAAACCCCCTTAAAAATACTAACACTAAGCCCCAGAAGATCTCCCTACCTTGAGTCGTCTTCACCCAGCTGGGCCGAACTCTTCATCCAATCCGGGCGATGTCTTCATCCAAGCGGCAAAGAAGAAGTCTTCCATCCGGCGATGTCTTCATCCAAGCGTCAAAGAAGAAGTCTTCCATCCCGGCGATGTCTTCATCCAAGCGGCAAAGAAGAGGTCCTTCATCGGGGAGAAGTTTTCCTCCAAGCGGCATCTTCAATCTTCTTTCTTCGGACCTCCGACGCGGAACATCCAGCTGGCCCGACGACTGTAAGACGAATGAAGTTTCCTTTAAATGACGTCATCCAAGATGGCATCCCTCGAATTCCGATTGGCTGATAGGATTCTATCAGCCAATCGGAATTAAGGTAAGAAAATCTGATTGGCTGATTCAATCAGCCAATAAGATTCAAGTTCAATCCGATAGGCTGATCCAATCAGCCAATCAGATTGAGCTTGCATTCTATTGGCTCTTCCGATCAGCCAATAGAATGCAAGCTCAATCTGATTGGCTGATTGGATAAGCCAATCGGATTGAACTTGAATCTGATTGGCTGATTGAATCAGCCAATCAGATTTTCTTACCTTTATTCTGATTGGCTGATAGAATCCTATTAGCCAATCGGAATTCGAGGGACGCCATCTTGGATGACGTCATTTAAAGGAAACTTCATTCATCTTTCAGTCGTCGGGCCAGCTGGATGTTCCGCGTCAGAGGTCCGAAGAAAGAAGATTGAAGATGCCACTTGGAGGAAAACTTCGCCCCGATGGAGGACCTCTTGTTTGCCGCTTGGATGAAGACATCACCGGAATGGAAGACTTCTTCTTTGCCGCTTGGATGAAGACATCGCCCGGATGGAAGACTTCTTCTTTGCCGCTTGGATGAAGACATCGCACTGATTGGATGAAGAGTTCGGCCCGGCTGGGTGAAGACGACTCAAGGTAGGGAGATCTTCTGGGGCTTAGCGTTAGGTTTTTTTAAGGGGGTTTGAGTGGGTTTAGAGTAGGGGTATGTGGGTGGTGGGTTTTAATGTTAGGGGGTGGTATTGTGGTTTTTTTTTACAGGCAAAAGAGCTGATTACTTTGGGGCATGCCCCGCAAAAAGCCCTTTTAAGAGCTGGTAAAAGAGCTGGTTAATTTTTAATTTAGAATAGGGTAGGGCATTTTTTTTATTTTGGGGGGCTTTATTATTTTATTAGGGGGGTTAGAATAGGTGTAATTAGCTTAAAATTCTTGTAATCTTTTTTTATTTTTTGTAATTTAGTGTGTGTTTGTTTTTGTAATTTAGTTTAGTGTATTTAATTGTATTTTAGTTTAGATATTTGTAGTTTCTTTAATTTATTGATAGTGTAGGTGTATTTGTAACTTAGGTTAGGATTTATTTTACAGGTAAATTGGTAATTATTTTAACAAGGTAGCTATTAAATAGTTATTAACTATTTAATAGCTATTGTACCTAGTTAAAATAAATACCAAATTACCTGTAAAATAAATATAAACCCTAAAATAGCTACAATGTAATTATTAATTATATTGTAGCTATCTTAGGGTTTATTTTATAGGTAAGTATTTAGATTTAAATAGGAATATTTTAATTAATAATATTAATATTAATTAGATTTATTTTAATAAGAATTTAGTTAGGGGTTTTAGAGTTAGATAGGGTTATTATACTTAATATATATATAATAACTATATTAACCCTAATATAATTAGGGTTAATATAGTTAATATATATAATTTAATAACTATATTAACTATATTTACCCTAATATAATTAGGGTTAATATAGTTAATATAGGTGGTGGCTGTGTAGGGGGATTAGATTAGGGGTTAATATAGTTAATATAGGTGGCAGCGGTGTAGGGGGATTAGATTAGGGGGTAATACATTTATTATAGGTGGCGGCGGTATAGGGGGATTTAGATTATAGGCAAAAGAGCTGATTACTTTGTGACAATGCCCCGCAAAAAGCCCTTTTAAGGGCTGGTAAAAGAGCTGATTACTTTGGGGCAAAGCCCCGCAAAAAGCCCTTTTAAAGGGACCTGAAACCCAATTTTTTTTCTTTCATGATTTAGAAAGAGCATGCAATTTTAAACAACTTTCTAATTTACTTCTATTATATAATTTGCTTCATTCTCTTGATATTCTTTGCTGAAAGGCATATCTAGATAGGCTCAGTAGCTTCTGATTGGTGACTGCACATATATGCCTCGTGTGATTGGCTCACCCATGTGCATTGCTATTTCTTCAACAAAGGATATCTAAAAAATTAAGCAAATTAGATTATAGAAGTAAATTCGAATGTTGTGGGGATCGCGGTTGACAGGTAGATAGACATTGCGCATGCGTTAGGTGTTAGGTTTTATTTAGCAGTTTGCGGTTGACAGGTAGATAGACATTGCACATGCGTTAGGTGTTAGGTTTTATTTTGCAGGCAGTTTATGGAGTTACGGGGCTCCGATACACAGCGTAAGGTTTACTACGCCTGCAATTTGTGGCGAGGTGAAAATGGAGTAAGATTTCTCCATTTTCGCCACGTAAGTCCTTACGCTGTATATTGGATACCAAACTGCGCTGGTTTGGTATACCTGTCTATGACCCAAAAATCTACGGCCGAAGGCAGAAATATACGAGCGTAACTTCTAGGTTACGCCGCATATGTGATACCAAACCAGCGCAAAATTTGGCGTCGCCGGCTTTTGCGGGCGACGCTGCATATCGGATTGAGGCCCATATCTTTTAAAAAACTGGTAATTTCTCAGATGACGCTCAAATAAAAAAGTTTTGTTTAAGAATCATATTTATCTCCTGGCAGAGGTACAAATGTTGGTCACAGAATCCTATATAATAAAAGGCCAAGTGTGTTTGTCCGAAGCCGTCATGCGCAGTAGAGACTGCGCGCGATGACAAACACACCTGGCCTTCCAACTGATCTGGCTTGTGGTGGAGTGGGCGTTTCCAGGCGGGTGCGACATGGGCGTGGCCGATGGGTGTGACGTGGGTGTGGCCGGCATGTGCGATGGGGGTGGGCCCGGGCGTGACGTGGGCGGGCCTGGTGGGGCCAGATGCAGAGGCCGACTGCCAAGAAAGGAGAGCTCTAAAGAGGGGGGATAGAGAGACAAGAGCAGAAGAGGGGGATAAAGAGAGGGGGAGAGAGCACAAAAGAGAGGGGGGAGAGAGAGAGCAAAAGAGAGGGGGGAGAGAGAGAGAGCAAAAGAGAGGGGGAAGAGAGAGAGCAAAAGAGAGGGGGAAGAGAGAGAGCAAAAGAGAGGGGGAGAGAGAGAGCAAAAGAGAGGGGGGAGAGAGAGAGCAAAAGAGAGGGGGAGAGAGAGAGAGAGAGAATAAAAGAGAGGGGAGAAAGAGAGAGCAAAAGAGAGGGGGGATAGAGAGAGAGCAAGGGGTGGGACCGCTGTACTGCCAAAAATGGCCCGTGTACATGGGCTTTAGGACTAGTATCATATATTACATTTGTTGTTAAAAAAAAAAATCAGTCATCATCAGCAATAAAGGTTATATTTATCAAAGGTTACAGGTTCACTCATGCAAATCTGATATTTATGAAACCCTTTGCAAACTAAAATCACCAAGGACAGATTTGACCAGGGTGATTGACAAACCCTGCTCTCATGTCATTGGTTAAAGTTACACATAAGCTGGGGGAGGTGCAGCACAATGATAAATATGGGTGAATGCTGCCTGCAAGTTGCAACAAGTTCACTACCTTATGAAAATTGGAAAATAATATATATAGCTCTATACATAGTTTCTCCCATCAAATCTAGTAAAGCACTAGGGTTACATTTACTATACCCTGGTTAAAAATGTCCTTATACTGTTTTTTTATGATAAACATTACATTGATACAAACATTGTTGCAAACATTGCTGTATAGTGCGCTAGAGATGCATGCACACTTCTAAGCCTAATTATACCAAGAGTTCAAATCAAATTGAATAATAGTAGTGAACTAAATTTAAATATATACATTTATATATATATATATATATATATATATATATATATATATATATATATATATATATATATATATATAAGCAGCAAAAAAGGATATTGCAGACAGCGGTTAGTAGAAGTTAAAACGCAATCTTTATTGAACAAGTTTTAAAACACTCCAGAGGTCAGCACAGGTACATCACAACGAATAGTCCGCTAACATGTTTCGGCCTCAGGCCGTAATCATAGCTAAAGGACAATGCACCTGAGCCACTTAAAAGGCATCAGGATCACCCTGATTGGGTAAAATAAAAAAACACGTTGTGTGAAGAATTAACCCTATGGGAACTTACATTAATTTACATATATGTATATATATATACAGCCTATAATTAATTCTGAACAGATAAGTGCTTGCAATGAATGGCGGAGCTAAAGTGTAACTAAATAATTAATGGATTCAATGTTTGAATACAATAGAGATGATAACATTTTCTATTTCTAACACACAATTAAATAGACATCATTATTATTACAGTGATAACAGTTAGCCTATATCTCAAAAGCTCATGGCTGGCATGTTAAATGTCACTAACATACATGTTATAACATAAAAGATATACAGCTCAAACGCCAGTTTTTGTTTAACTCGACAACAGCCTAGAAATCAGCATACAAAGTACTTGAACATTATTTAAGAAAAAGTTTCAAAAATGAAGTGTGGAGAAAGGAGCCTATACTGTGCAATGTATAAATGTAAAATCTACTATATTACATTGAATAAACATGATGACTTAAGCACTTAAAAGTGGGACATGTTATTTAATTGGACTTAGAGAACAATATATATTAAAGAAAAATTGAAAATGTTATAGTAAGAACATTGAAAGCATAAAGTATTATACTCGCAACATTCACAGCACATAACACTTACAATATTGGCTAGGAACAGGTAACGTGCTGGTCAAGCACAAGATTGGAATGGGGAAGAAAAACAATTAGCAAAGTTATTTTGGACAAAAGAGGACAAATTAGAGCAAATTAGAGCAGGCTACTGCACAAGAGTACATAACCTAATGTAGTAGATTAAACTACTCCCAATAGTTAATTAGGTCATATTCTGCATTTAGACCTGTAGGTACATGCGTTTGCAATTTAAAAATACAAAACATTTCCCTCTTCTGCAGCAGCCTGTCTCTATCGCCCCCTCTAGGGGGGCAAAACACTCTCTCAATAGCCTGCCACCTAAGTGTATCCACACTTTTCTGGTGACATTTCGCAAAATGTTGCACCAATGGTGTTGAAGCTACACCTGCTTGTATTGTGGATAGATGATTCCGAATACGCACCTTTACTTCAGTAGTCGTGAGTCCGACGTACTGTAAATGGCACATAATGCAACTTAGCACATAGACCACATAAGTTGAAGTACATTTAAGACAGGAATGTATGGAATAAATCTCTCCAGTGACTTCAGACTTGATACTATCAGATGATAAAACGTATTCACACACCCTACATTTATTCCGGCACTTAAAGATGCCTCTATGTGATGTGTTAGCCAGGAGCTCTGTCTTTGATCGATTTTAGGTAAAACAGAAGGGGATAATAAATTACCCAATGTGGTTGTCTTCCTATATGAGCAGCGTAAACCTTGAGCAATACAATGCTCAAACTTATCATCAGCCGCCAAAAATGAAAAATGTTTTTTGACTATTTTGCAAATTTCTGTATATTCCTGACTAAATTCTGTGACAAAAGTTACTCCTTTATGTTCATTAGTGGCTTTAGACTTGTTATTTACACCATCATTACTCAAAACCTTTGACCTATCAAGGACATCTACCTGATTCCTGGCCTTCTTGATAACCTTGGCACTATACCCTCTGTGTTTTAACCTGTTAGTCAAGTCCTTTGACTGTTCAGCACATTTATGTGGTGAAGAACAGTTACGTTTGACCCGGATAAATTGGCCTTTGGCCACAGCAAAGGGTACATGCCTAAGGTGGCAACTCTGTGCATGAAGGAGGGTATTCCCAGCTATGGGCTTCCTGTAGATCTCCGTTTCTACTTTACCATCCTTCGTGCCTGTGATTGTAATGTCCAAAAAGTTAATCACATTACCCTGTAGCTCACTAGTGAACTTAATTCCAATATTATTGGAGTTCAGATATGCAATGAAAGACATAAAATGTGACTCACTCCCATTCCACACGAGGAGCAAATCATCTATGTAGCGGCCATAGAAATGGATACATTCTCTAAAGGGGTTCCCATCTCCATAGACGTGGGACAGCTCCCACCAACCCATAAAAAGGTTGGCATAGGAGGGTGCAAACTTCGCCCCCATAGCTGTCCCATGTCTCTGGAGATAGAAACCATCCTCAAAAGAAAAATAATTATGCGTTAGCAAAAACTTAAGAACTCTAAGAATAAAGTGTCTAAATTCAGCAGAAAAGTCAGAATAAAACTCCAGAAAGAAATTGACCGCTACTAGACCCTCCTCGTGTGGAATGAAGGAGTATAATGCGACCTGAAGTATGCTGCTTTTCCGTAAGAGTGCACTGTAAAGCGTGTATAGGGGACATTTGCAGGATATAATTCTAACATTAAATAAATATTTATTTACTTGTAAGCCAAATTTGCTTTATGGACATTTATCCTCTGGAATTTGAACTTTGTTAGTCTTCAATTTTATGGGCATTGTGGATGGCAACAGTTTACTTTACCTTACCTTTTCTATTAAGTGCTTTGCCCAGTTGCACTTTACTGTTTCCATCCTTTAACCTGAGCCGTCCATTATTTTGGCTCCATGGAGGTCACACATTTTTATTCTTTATTGCCTATTTCTGAAAGAGACTGTACTTCAAATGAAATTGAGAGAATTTTCTCTACAGATAAATCCAATTATTCATTATCAGCCTTATTTGAAGAAATTGAGAAACTTTTGATCAGGGAGCATAAGCTCCAGTGGCACATATGGACACTAGAGACATATATTAAATTAAAAATCATACCACGTGGGTTGAGACTGAGTAAATTTCCCACGTTTGATGTTACTGACACTGTGTTTATTAATGCATGGAATGATATTCTGTCTGACTGCTTAGTATGTTTAATGCTGTTGTTAATCTCCTACAAATTTAATCTCCTCAAAACCATCAGAGAGGAGATAGGGGAACTGCAAATTGAAATGAATTCACGGCAGTTAGAAGCTAGTTTTGCTAAATTTGATGGTATACTTAAAACTGTAGTAGCTAAGGTGAAAGATTCAGTTCTTGAGATTAAACACACAAAGTTTGTAAGGGACCAGATTGACTATAGCAACAACACAGTATACATATGGAAACGCTCTGATAAGGCTACATTTAGAAGACAGGGCAGGGGTAGGTCTAGAAATAGACGGAATAATAGCAATAACAAAGCTAAAGGTCAAGCACCTACACATAACACAGAAGTCAAAAGGGTAACATACTCAGATACCGACTTTGAGTCAGGGAAGGAAACTGGTGCATCTAGTGGAGATGAGCTCCCTAAAGGTATTCTTAAAAATGGCCATCAAGCAATAGCACAGAATACACATGCTCTGACATCCTCAGATCATCATCAGTTTCAAGCAGCCACCAATAGAACTCAGAATATTGTTCCTAAGAGCTCTGCCTCAAATTATGTTGAAGAAAGTGTTGGCGCTATGGCAATTCAAACACATGTTTCTGTTGATGATCAAAGGAAGATAGAGCAGGTTTTTTCTCTCCCACCTCAACGTACCGGGATAGGACAAACAGGCCAGGGACATTACCATCTGAGGGGTCAGAGAGGGAAACAGAAGTACAAATAAGTAATGTTATAAATTTGTCTAAGTTTACACTTACAGATTCACAAATTTCTCTTTTAAGTCGTGGCCTGAATTTTGCACCCACCAATCATTTCAATATCTTTAATACCATCCTTGATGTTAATAAACTAATACATAACATGACTTTGCAGAAACACTTCTATACTGAATCACCTGATCACACAGGTAGTAGAGTGGACTCTAATATGAACTTATCCACGCATGGTTTACGTACTAGTAAATTGACATTTAGTGAAACCTGTGACGTAATCAATATGGAGAGTTTGTCTAGGGATACCCTGACTGATACAAACAGAGAAAGTATTAATGCATCCAGTGGTTTTCAGAACAAGTCACTGTTCTACCCTATTCAGACAAGGGGCAACACCCTGGAGACTTTTTTCAAGCGTGTAGAACGTGACCTAGTTAAACTCAAAAATTCTGTTGGGTATCAAGCACCCAATTTGTCCAGTCCAGAGAGGGCCGCCCTTAAAGAGCTTCAAGAAAATCATGACATAGTCATACGTACAGCCGATACGGGGGGCTCAGTCGTGGTCTTGGACAGATTGGAATATGTGAATGAGGCTTTACGTCAACTTAACAACATTGAAGACTATATTCTCCTCCCCAGGGACCCGACCACTGACTTTAAATGGGAGCTTTTGGACATATTGGATGATGGGTTGGAGGATGGGCACTACGACTGGAAAACTTTTGAGTTTTTAGTGGTGGACTATCCGGTAGTGCCCATCTTCCACCATCTGCCAAAGGTGCACAAATCCCTTGAGGACGTTAGGGGACGCCCTATAGTCAGTGGAATTGGTTCATTAACTGAACATGTCTCACAGTGGGTGGATAGCCTTCTGCAACCCCTAGTCCAAAATTTGCATAGTCACATACAAGACACTAAAGATGTCATCTGTACACTTGAACAATTGAAATGGCAACATAATAGTCATAAGTGGGCCACAATTGATGTGGTCGCATTATACTCCTCCATTCCACACGAGGAGGGTCTAGTAGCGGTCAATTTCTTTCTGGAGTTTTATTCTGACTTTTCTGCTGAATTTAGACACTTTATTCTTAGAGTTCTTAAGTTTTTGCTAACGCATAATTATTTTTCTTTTGAGGATGGTTTCTATCTCCAGAGACGTGGGACTGCTATGGGGGCGAAGTTTGCCCCCTCCTATGCCAAACTTTTTATGGGTTGGTGGGAGCTGTCCCACGTCTATGGAGATGGGAACCCCTTTAGAGAATGTATCCATTTCTATGGCCGCTACATAGATGATTTGCTCCTCGTGTGGAATGGGAGTGAGTCACATTTTATGTCTTTCATTGCATATCTGAACTCCAATAATATTGGAATTAAGTTCACTAGTGAGCTACAGGGTAATGTGATTAACTTTTTGGACATTACAATCACAGGCACGAAGGATGGTAAAGTAGAAACGGAGATCTACAGGAAGCTCATAGCTGGGAATACCCTCCTTCATGCACAGAGTTGCCACCCTAGGCATGTACCCTTTGCTGTGGCCAAAGGCCAATTTATCCGGGTCAAACGTAACTGTTCTTCACCACATAAATGTGCTGAACAGTCAAAAACTTGACTAACAGGTTAAAACACAGAGGGTATAGTGCCAAGGTTATCAAGAAGGCCAGGAATCAGGTAGATGTCCTTGATAGGTCAAAGGTTTTGAGTAATGATGGTGTAAATAACAAGTCTAAAGCCACTAATGAACATAAAGGAGTAACTTTTGTCACAGAATTTAGTCAGGAATATACAGAAATTTGCAAAATAGTCAAAAAACATTTTTCATTTTTGGCGGCTGATGATAAGTTTGAGCATTGTATTGCTCAAGGTTTACGCTGCTCATATAGGAAGACAACCACATTGGGTAATTTATTATCCCCTTCTGTTTTACCTAAAATCGATCAAAGACAGAGCTCCTGGCTAACACCCTAGAGGCATCTTTAAGTGCCGGAATAAATGTAGGGTGTGTGAATACGTTTTACCATCTGATAGTATCAAGTCTGAAGTCACTGGAGAGATTTATTCCATACATTCCTGTCTTAAATGTACTTCAACTTATGTGGTCTATGTGCTAAGTTGCATTATGTGCCATTTACAGTACGTCGGACTCACGACTACTAGGTGCGTATTCGGAATCATCTATCCACAATACAAGCAGGTGTAGCTTCAACACCATTGGTGCAACATTTTGCGAAATGTCACCAGAAAAGTGTGGATACACATAGGTGGCAGGCTATTGAGAGAGTGTTTTGCCCCCCTAGAGGGGGCGATAGAGACAGGCTGCTGCAGAAGAAGGAAATGTTTTGGATTTTTAAATTGCAAACGCGTGTACCTACAGGTCTAAATGCAGAATATGACCTAATTAACTATTGGGAGTAGTTTAATCTACTACATTAGGTTATGTACTCTTCTCTCTTGTGCAGTAGCCTGCTCTAATTTGCTCTAATTTGTCCTCTTTTGTCCAAAATAACTTTGCTAATTGTTTTTCTTCCCCGTTCCAATTTTGTGCTTGACCAGCACGTTACCAGCACATTCCTGTGAATGTTGCGAGTATAATACTTTATGCTTTCAATGTTCTTACTATAAAATTTTCAATTTTTCTTTAATATATATTGTTCTCTAAGTCCAATGAAATAACATGTCCCACTTTTAAGTGCTTAAGTCATCATGTTTATTCAATGTAATATAGTAGATTTTACATTTATACATTGCACAGTATAGGCTCCTTTCTCCACACTTCATTTTTGAAACTTTTTCTTAAATAATGTTCAAGTACTTTGTATGCTGATTTCTAGGCTGTTGTCGAGTTAAACAAAAACTGGCGTTTGAGCTGTATATCTTTTATGTTATAACATGTATGTTAGTGACATTTAACATGCCAGCCATGAGCTTTTGAGATATAGGCTAACTGTTATCACTGTAATAATAATGATGTCTATTTAATTGTGTGTTAGAAATAGAAAATGTTATCATCTCTATTGTATTCAAACATTGAATCCATTAATTATTTAGTTACACTTTAGCTCCGCCATTCATTGCAAGCACTTATCTGTTCAGAATTAATTATAGGCTGTATATATATATACATATATGTAAATTAATGTAAGTTCCCATAGGGTTAATTCTTCACACAACGTGTTTTTTTATTTTACCCAATCAGGGTGATCCTGATGCCTTTTAAGTGGCTCAGGTGCATTGTCCTTTAGCTATGATTACGGCCTGAGGCCGAAACATGTTAGCGGACTATTCGTTGTGATGTACCTGTGCTGACCTCTGGAGTGTTTTAAAACTTGTTCAATAAAGATTGCGTTTTAACTTCTACTAACCGCTGTCTGCAATATCCTTTTTTGCTGCTTATTATTCCTGGGCTGCAGCAGCGGTTTCAGGACGTGAGCTCCAAAGTTCTCTAGAGGATTTCCAAGCAAGCGTGTAATCTGAACCAATTCAACTTGGAAAGCGCTCAAATCTGAAACTGTGTCTGTTCACACTCACGTGACGCTCTTCATGCTCTTCACGTAGTTCACACACCCTTGACGTCTGATGACGTATCCTCTTTCACTCACAATGCTCCGGTGCAAGGGAAACTGAGCGCTCCATCAACGCTCAGATAACAAACACAAAAGCAATAACTTCCAGCGCACCCGGCAGCAGTGAGACTTAGTCACAAAAAACACTCAGCAAGATAATAGTAAGTAGATATTAATACCTGTTTATTGGAAAATACTTCTCATGTATAATATGGCACAACGATATCCAACAGGTAGGATTGAAAAACAGCTATAGACAGGCAGCAAGGTAGAAAAAATAAAGACTGGTTATTTTTTCTACCTTGCTGCCTGTCTATAGCTGTTTTTCAATCCTACCTGTTGGATATCGTTGTGCCATATTATACATGAGAAGTATTTTCCAATAAACAGGTATTAATATCTACTTACTATTATCTTGCTGAGTGTTTTTTGTGACAAAGTCTCACTGCTGCCGGGTGCGCCGGAAGTTATTGCTTTTGTGTTAAGCGTGTAATCTGCTCCGGATTGGTTCATGGATACCACATGGTGAGAGACGACCGGAACACACCCCCTCCCGCATAGTGGGACGCTTTACCGAAGACGTTGCAGTGTTTGTCAAGTGGGCTCTTAGAATCAGCACTTTAAGGACGCTTACCAAGATACACAGGAAAAAAGGATGATCGATGCACCCTTGAGGTGGTGAGTAGAGGCGGTAGTGCCTCTTGGGAACACGGTTTCCCTTGACTTTCATCCCGTGTCTGTGTGGTCTGAATGTATATGGCTACTGTTTGTTACACCTACACTAGTAGCTTTTGTAATTAGTGTTCCTTTCTTTTGGCATTTTAAGAGCCCTGAAGTATGCTGCTTTTCCGTAAGAGTGCACTGTGAAGCGTGTATAGGGGACATTTGCAGGATATAATTCTAACATTAAATAAATATTTATTTACTTGCAAGCCAAATTTGCTTTATGGACATTTATCCTCTGGAATTTGAACTTTGTTAGTCTTCAATTTTATGGACATTGTGGATGGTAACAGTTTACTTTACCTTACCTTTTATTTATATATATATATATATATATATATATATATATATATATATATATATATCCTATATAATAAAAGGCCAGGTATGTTTGTCAGATGCAGTCATGCGCAGTAGCACGAGGACAAAAATACATCATCTTGAGCAGCAGAGATAGTGGTCCGAATTGGATGTGGTGGGGGCGTGGCTGGGTGAACGTGCCGTGAAAGGGGGCTTGGTCGGCGGGAGCATTCGTTATAGGGGCCCATGTTGGGGGCGTGGCTAGACGGGAGTGAGCATGGTTGAGAGAGAGTGCAAAAGAGGGGGGAGTGAGAGCAAAAGAAGGGGAGAGAGAGAAAAAGAGGGGGGTGAGAGAGCAAAAGAGAGGGGGGGAAGAGAGAGCAAAAGAGATGGGGCAGAGAGAAACAGCAAAAGAGAGGGGAGGAGAGAGAGCATAAAAGAAAGGGGAAGATTGAGTGCAAAAGAGAGGGGGAAGAGAGAGAGCAAAAGAGAGGGGGAGAGAGCACCAAAGAGAGGGGGAGATAGAGCACCAAAGAGAGGGGGGAGAGAGAGCAAAAAAGAGATGGAGAGAGCTCAAAAGAGTGGGGGAGAGAGCTTAAAAGAGTGGGGGAGAGAGAGAGCAAAATAGAGGGGGAAGAGAGAGAACAAAAGAGAGGGGAGAGATCGCAAAAGAGAGGGGGAGAGAGAGCAAAAAATAGGGGGCAGAGAGCCCAAAAGAGGGTGAGGAGAGAGAGAGCAAAAGATTTGGGGAGAGAGAGAGCAAAAGAGAGGGGGAGAGCACAAAAGAGAGGGGGAGAGCGCAAAAGAGAGGGGAGAGAGAGAGAGCAAAAGAGAGGGGGAGAGAGAGAGCAAAAAAGAGGGGGAGAGAGAGAGCAACATAGTGGGGGAGAGAGCGCAAAAGAGTGGGGGAGAGAGAGAGAGCAAAAGAGAGGAGGGAGAGAGAGGAAAAGAGAGGGAGAGAGAGCAAAAGAGAGGGAGAGAGAGCAAAAGAGAGGGGGGGAGAGCAAAAGAGAGGGGGAGAGAGAGAGCAAGAAATAGGGGGAGAGAGAGATTTTTTCAACCATAATTCCGATTGGCTGATAGAATTCTATCAGCCAATCGGAATCTAAGGGATGCCATCTTGGATGACGTCATTTAAAGGAACCTTCATTCGTCGGAAGGAAGAGGATGCTCCGCATCGGATGTCTTGAAGACGGAACTGCTCCGCGCCGGATGGATGAAGATAGAAGATGACGTCTGGATGAAGACTTCTGCGGGCTTGGATGAAGACTTCGGCCACTTCGTTGAGGACTTCTCCCGGCTTCTTGGAGGATGGATGTCGGATCTTCAAAACTGTAAGTAAATCTTCTGGGGTTAGTGTTAGGTTTCTTTTAAGGATTTATTGGGTGGGTTTTGGTTTTTGATTAGGACTTGGGCCTGCAATAGAGCTAAATTCCCTTTGCAGGGCAATGGGGAGCTTAGGTTTTTTTAGTTAGTTTTTTATTTGGGGGGTTGGTTGTGTGGGTGGTGGGTTTTACTGTTGGGGGGGGTATTTGTATTTTTTTTTACAGGTAAAAGAGCTGATTACTTTGGGGCAATGTCCCGCAAAAGGCCCTTTTAAGGGCTATTTGTAGTTTATTGTAGGCTAGGGTTTTTTATTTTTATTTTGGGGGGGCTTTTTATTTTCATAGGGCCCTTAGATTAGGTGTAATTAGTTTAAAGCTTTGATAATTTATTTTTTATTTTTGTAACTATGGCCTAGATTTAGAGTTTGGCGGTAGCTGTGAAAACCAGCGTTAGAGGCTCCTAACGCTGGTTTTAGGCTACCGCCGGTATTTGGAGTCACTGAAAAAAGGGTCTAACGCTCACTTTTCAGCCGCGACTTTTCCATACCGCAGATCCCCTTACGTAAATTGCGTATCCTATCTTTTCAATGGGATCTTTCTAACTCCGGTATTTAGAGTCGTTGCTGAAGTGAGCGTTTGTTATGTTAGGTGCAAGTATTTGATATCCTTAACTGCAGGACCACTCAGTCTCACACCAAACCTTTAGGTTCATAAGATGTAATCAAGAACCTAGTTTTTGCTCATAGATCTGAGGGTCACTGCTGCATGGATGCAGAGTGAAAGAAATGAGATTTAAAGATATATTATCCCGATTGCAATAGCAGTTTGCAATATGCAGATAATTATAGAGATAGTAGATAAAAGAAAGGTAAATATAGATTAGTGTTAGTATGTGAATGTCAGCCTCAAATAACACAGGTTGCAACCAGGAGGTGTTTCTATATAAATTAAGCAGGAGAGCTCTATAACGGATATATTGTTTTTAGTTAACAGGCAATCCTTAGTTAGTCTATAACGTTGTTAGTATTCATGTAAACAGCAGGCAGTCCTTCACAATCAACAGTATGATATTTGATAATGCACATAGAATATTTAAGCACAGTTCGTCAAGCTGAAGCGATAGATATTACAAGCAATAAGATTGTTAAAGGTAGCTGAATTTGCATAAGCGTCACACTGTATAACATGCAGGAAAGTCCTTTAAAGTAGTAAGTGAATTAAGGTATATACGTTACCACCTTCAGAGAGTAAGAAATAGTAACGGTTACCGCAGCTTCAAGGTGAGTTACTATTAAGCACAGGAGTTGGTTGTTTGCAGCCAGAGTGAGAGAGAGCTCCTGAGACTTACGGTGACGTCAGACGCCGATACACGGCTTCAATGTATAAGCCGGGAGAAACAGATTTAACAAGTGTAAGATACTTTGAGGATTCCGGTCAAAATAAGGAAACCTGAAATATGACGATCCAAAGTTGAAAAGCACACAGCAATTGAAGTTACTAATAGTAAATTCCTTCGTTAGGAATATCAGCAAGGTGTCTTCGTTGTTGCTCAGCTTATAGCTAAGTGAATACAAATTACCAAGCATAGGTAGACTGGAGGAGGGGCCTTATATAGGGATGTGAATACCTGAACATCCTGACTTAAAGGGACAGGAACATAACAGCGTTAGAATTCTAACGACCAAACTCCAGCCAATAGAATGCGAGCTCAATCTGATTGGCTGATCGAATCAGCCAATCAGAATAGCCAATAGAATGCAAGCTCAATCTGATTGGCTGATCGAATCAGCCAATCGGATTGAACTTGATTCTGATTGGCTGATTCCATCATCCAATCAGAATATTCCTACCTTAATTCCGATTGGCTGATAGAATCCTATCAGCCAATCGGAATTCGAGGGACGCCATCTTGGATGACGTCCCTTAAAGGAACCGTCATTCGGCTAGTAGGCGTCGGGAGAAGAGGATGTTCCGCGTCGGAGGTCTGCAAGATGGATCCGGAAGAAAGAAGATTGAATATGCCGTTGATAGAAGACTTCATCCGGATCATGGACCTCTTCAGCTCCTGCTTGGATGAAGACTTCATCCGGATCATGGACCTCTTCAGCTCCCGCTTGGATGAAGACTTCAGCCGGATCATGGACCTCTTCAGCCCCCCGCTTGGGCTTGGATCAGGACATCGGAGGAGCTCTTCAGGACGGATCGGTGAACCTGGTAGGGTGAAGACAAGGTAGGAAGATCTTCAGGGGCTTAGTGTTAGGTTTATTTAAGGGGGGTTTGGGTTAGATTAGGGGTATGTGGGTGGTGGGTTGTAATGTTGGGGGGGGCATTGTATGTTTTTTTTTACAGGCAAAAGAGCTGAAATTCTTGGGGCATGCCCCGCAAAGGGCCCTGTTCAGGGCTGGTAAGGTAAAAGAGCTTTTAACTTTAGTAATTTAGAATAGGGTAGGACATTTTTTATTTTGGGGGTCTTTGTTATTTTATTAGGGGGCTTAGAGTAGGTGTAATTAGTTTAAAATTGTTGTAATATTTTTCTTATGTTTGTAAAAAAAAAAATATTTTTTGTAACTTAGTTCTTTTTTATTTTTTGTACTTTAGTTAGTTTATTTCATTGTATTTATTTGTAGATATTGTATTTAATTAATGTATTGATAGTGTAGTGTTAGGTTTAATTGTAGGTAATTGTAGGTATTTTATTTAATTAATTTAATGATAGTATAGTGTTAGGTTTAATTGTGACTTAGTTTAGGATTTATTTTACAGGTAATTTTGTAATTATTTTAACTAGGTAACGATTTAATAGCTATTGTACCTGGTTAAAATAATTACAAAGTTGCCTGTAAAATAAATATTAATCCTAAAATAGCTACAATGTAATTATAATTTATATTGTAGCTATATTAGGATTTATTTTACAGGTAAGTATTTAGCTTTAAATAGGAATAATTTATTTAATAAGAGTTAATTAATTTCGTTAGATTTAAATTATATTTAATTTAGGGGGGTGTTAGTGTTAGGGTTAGACTTAGCTTTAGGGGTTAATACATTTATTATAGTAGCAGTGAGCTCCGGTCGGCAGATTAGGGGTTAATGTTTGAAGTTAGGTGTCGGCGATGTTAGGGAGGGCAGATTAGGGGTTAATACTATTTATTATAGGGTTAGTGATGCGGATTAGGGGTTAATAGCTTTATTAAAGTAGCGCTCAGGTCCGCTCGGCAGATTAGGGGTTAATAAGTGTAGGCAGGTGGAGGCGACGTTGAGGGGGGCAGATTAGGGGTTAATAAATATAATATAGGGGTCGGCGGTGTTAGGGGCAGCAGATTAGGGGTACATAAGGATAATGTAAGTAGCGGCGGTTTACGGAGCGGCAGATTAGGGGTTAAAAATAATATGCAGGGGTCAGCGATAGCGGGGCGGCAGAATAGGGGTTAATAAGTGTAAGGTTAGGGGTGTTTAGACTCGGGGTACATGTTAGGGTGTTAGGTGCAGACGTAGGAAGTGTTTCCCCATAGCAAACAATGGGGCTGCGTTAGGAGCTGAACGCGGCTTTTTTGCAGGTGTTAGTTTTTTTTTCAGCTCAAACAGCCCCATTGTTTCCTATGGGGGAATCGTGCACGAGCACGTTTTTGAGGCTGGCCGCGTCTGTAAGCAACTCTGGTATCGAGAGTTGAAGCTGCGTTAAAAATGCTCTACGCTCCTTTTTTGGAGCCTAACGCAGCCTTTTTGTGGACTCTCAATACCAGAGTTATTTTTATGGTGCGGCCAGAAAAAAGCCGGCGTTAGCTACTCGGGTCCTTACCGACAAAACTCTAAATCTAGCCGTTAGTGTTTATTTTTTTGTGTAACTTAGTGTTTGTTATTTTTTGTAACTTAGTTGTTAGTTTTTTATAACTTAGTAATTTTTTAGTGTAGATTTAAATTATATGAGTAGGGTTAGGTTTTTAAATATATAATATAGTTAATTTAATTTGTAGTTTAATGTTATTTTAGTATAAAAGTTAGATTAGATTAATTATTAATTTAATATAGTTTAAAGTAATTTTAGTATAACAGTTAGGGTAGATTAATTATTAGTTTAATATAGTTTAATGTAATTTTATTATAATAGCTAGGGTAGGTTACTTATTAGTTTAATATAGTTTAATTTAAATCTAAAGGTAAGTTTAAATTTATTATAAGATAGGAATGAGTTAATATTTAATATAAAGTTAGCGGGTTGTTAGGTTTAGGGGTTAATAGTTTAATTTAGTTTATGGCGATGTGGGGGGCTGGAGGTTTAGAGGTTAATACATTTATTTAGTTGCGGTGGGCTCCAGGAGCGGCGGGATAGGGGTTAATAACTTTATGTAGGTGGCAGCGGTGTCGGGGCAGTAGATTAGGGGTTAATAAGTATAATGTAGGTGTCGGCGGTGGTGGGACAGTAGATTAGGGGTTAATAAGTATAATGTAGGTGGCGGCGGGTGTTAGGTGTAAACGTAACTTTTATTCTCCCATAGGAATCAATGGGATAACGGGCAGCAGCGAACATAAGCTTTCACTGCTTTCAGACTCTCATTTATTCCTATGGCATCCGTACGCTGGGCCGGAATAGTGGCAAGCGTACCTGCTAGTTATTTGTTAACTAGCAAAAGTAGTCAGATAGTGCCGAATTTGCATTCTGAACATCTGTAGTGACTGAGACTTGCGGATCGTATGTTACGTCACAAAATTCTACTTTTGCTGGTCTGTAGCCTTTGATAAATAAGGCGAATCAGGCTCGCCACAATTACTCTGCGGAATTCCAGCTTATTTGCGGTTGACGGCTTGATAAACAGGCCCCTATGATTTGTGTTCTCACACATCTTTCCTGAAAAAATACCAGTGATTCTAATGACCATGCATTTAAATAAACAATTATGCTTTAACAGGGTATTTATTTATATATCTTTTTATTTTATCTACTTTGATCTCAACTGGTCATGGTCATTCTAGTATACGGCACCATAAAAAATGAGAAACCAACTCCTGCTATATGAATAAGAAAAAGTTCTTTATTGATCAATAATGTTCACATTAATTAAAGGGACAGTACACTGTAAAATTATTTTTATATTAATGTATTTTCAATGACTTTTATGCCAGCTGCAGAGTATAACATGTATAAGAAATTGCATTTTCATATTTATTTGTGTATATGAAGTAGCTAGTGTTGTGCTTTTAAACCACAGCCTATTACAATGGGCTGAGCTTCAGGTAATATCATATCTCATTATGTTATCACTTTGTGTACACACAGTTGCTTCTTTATCTTATATTTGTCTGGAAAACGAAAGCTCAATACAGAGAGAACAATAGAAAATTATCATTTTATTACTTAACTATCATGCTCCCCACTGTGAGTGTCATTTCTTCTGCTGGCTGTGTTTATTTAGGCTATTCAACAGCTGAGAATCCAGTATCAAAACTTTCAGTATAGGTTGGGAAACCACAAGCTAAATCAGCTTTCAAAGGCCAAAATATGGGTAAAGGAGCTACTTGTAAACAATTTAATACACACTAGCAAGTAAAATGGATCATTGGGAACAATTAAAATGGGAGAAACATTTGGGGTGAACTTTCCCTTTAAGAGGTAATCTGTAGGGACACAACTGACGCGTTTCATGCATGCTACCTTAGAAATCAGAGATCTATTGCTTTCTCTTTATCTGCATCAAGCTCAACCTTAAAAATACTTGCCATGAGTAGACAATATATCATAAATTACTGTTGAATTTTTATTGGGGCAATCTAACAGTTATCTTACAGTCTAGGGGTTATTAGCCCTAAACATTGTATTGTAATCCGAGACATATGGCAATGTTTTAATGTTCACATTTACACCTTTATATGATATATGCATCTCATTTGCGGCAGGAGGTAAACAGCAAAAGTGTGCTCTACTAAGTACTAAAGATGCTTGCCATGAAGGGGCTGAATAATTTTGAGACTGCAGAATTCATTAAAAGTTGCATTTACAGTTGAATTTGCGGAAACCACTTGAAGCATTCGTTGGAATTGAGCTATTACAATTGCTTTTGTTGGATTTGTCCATTGCAAACAGCTGAAAGTCTCTAAATTTTGACAATATTACAATATATACATATACAACTGTGTGTATATATCTATATATACATATATATATATATATATATATATATATATATATATATATATATATATATATAAATAATCTGTTAGAGCATTTTATTTTTTTAAACAAATCATTTTCTTTTGCCATGTATTTAACCTTGCTAAGAGGTTAAATACATAGTCAAATGTATGCTCCTGCATCACTCCAGATAAGGTTACCCTTGTGGTACAAATCAGGAGCAGGCATACACGTGTAGCTGGCAGTAACTGTATAGTCAACCTATTCAACAAGTTAAACACAAATTTAAAAGGAAAGAGGTTTAAAATTATGTCACAGCTAGAATGTCCCTTTAACATTAGGACAATTGTTTTTGATAATCTTGTTATGTCAGCTGAAACATTTTAACAGCAAGTTTTTGATAGGATGACATATTGTATCATTTATATAATATTTTTTATAGGTAATCTAAACAGACAGACAGACAGATAGACAAGCAAGCAGAAGGAGAGACAGACAAATAGACAGACGGACGGATGGGTAGATAGACGGACAATAGACATTCAGGCAATAGTTAGATTGACAGATATACAGACAGACATATAGATAGATAGATAGATAGATAGATAGATAGATAGATAGATAGATAGACAGCTATGGTAAAGAGTTTACATTTGATAAACGAGTAGTTATTTAAAGGTACAAGTGCATTATAGGGTTAAAGAAAAAAATATAATTAAAACCCCTTACAGATTATTTTCCAATATTGTTATTATACTATAAGTGTTAAAAAATGGATCACCTGCATTTTCTATTATAATGGAAAATCAAATACTGAATAAACAACAAGAATTAAAGGTCAGAGGGAGAGAGAATAACCTTTTGCTGTAATTATATATTAGATAGAACCATAACTCATACACATTACTGCATTTCTGAAATACCCAGTAAAAAGGTTTATTTAAGTATTTCTCATATTGGATGTGTGTAACTGCCTTTATTGTTTGTCCAAACCTCTGAACAGCTGGAAACCTAAATATTCATTGTATAGAATATAAAAGCTGAATACTTGATTTATTATTATATAGAATACTACAGTTAGTGTTATTAAAGAGATATTCCACTGGGAAATCTAGCCTATATTTAATACAGTGCAAATATTTTCATTCTAAAACACATATATTGGAAATGTCTCTCATGGGAATTTATTTTGTTTTCACAAGAGCTAAAATACATAACTTTCCCTATTGGCGATATCTGGAATATATAGAATAATATTTAATGGATATATTTAGTATATTTAAAGGGACCTGAAGCTCAAAATGTTTCTTTCATGATTCAAATAGATTATACATTTATTGAACAACAAATCTACTTCTATTATCTTTGCTTCATTCTCCTGGTATCTTTTATTGAAGAAGCAGTATTGCACTCCTGGTAGCTAGCTGTACATATTTGTAAGGCATTGGAGCCATTTGCAGTCAAGTAGGTAAAAACATTTACAATAAATACATAATTAAAACCTTTATTAAATATAAATATTGCATAAATATGCTTTTACATATTTGACATGTCAATGTTCTGCACATAGCAGAATATGTTCTAAGTATTTATACATAGATATTCATATATATATATATATATATATATATATATATATATATATATATATATATACCTACATGTAATTATATATATATATATATATATAGTCATGCAGGTTTTAGTTCAGGAAAAGCACTCCTCCGGATTTAAACAAACATTTATTGGTAGAAATGTTTTCGGGTTGCCCCCCTCCTCAGATACAATATAAATGAAACAATTCTACTCACCACACTATAAACCCTCTCACCCCGTGGACATCTCTGCCAAAAGTGCTTGCAAAGCCACAACATCCCCCAGCAGCCTCTGCGCATGCGTGAAGGGCACTATGGATGCCTGCATAGGCCAAATGTCAAAGTTAAAAATGGAAACCAAAACAATATAGCACAAAGTTGCAAAAATAAAGCTAACATATGCAGGCAACTGAAAATTTACAAACACAAACATGTGAAATACAATATAATAAGTGAACTGGCTAAACTAAACTACAAATAGTACAAAAGAAAAACTGATCAAGCAAACTGGACCGTAATCATGTTTTTAAGTTATGTTGATGAGCAAATGAAAACATGCACCAAAAGGACCAATTATAAATTGAATGTCAAGTAATGGAAGCTACTAGAACTAGTACAGTTAGTTAAATTAATAATGCATATGGCATAGCGAATAAAGAAAAAAAGAAAAATTATTGGACAGGCTAACCTTGCTCCATATCAGACACAATTTCATGAAATCTATACTAAATAATTGAAACTGAATTTATAAGGAACCAGTTAATTAAATTAATAATGCATATGGCATAGCGAATAAAGAAAAAATAAAAAAAAAATATATTGGACAGGCTAACCTTGCTCCATATCAGACAAATTTTCATCCAATCTATGCTAAATAATTTAAACTGAATTTATAAGGAACCAGTGTGGATCTAATGCGATATTGAACTGCTGAAGCAACAATGCTAACCCTGTTACATAGTAAGATCAAAATAGTCTCATACAGACACATATTCAGAACAAAAAATATACATTAACAGATATTCAATCATATGTTAATATGCAAATAGATATAATGCCATGATCTAAGGCATCAGCATGTATAAATGACCCCAATGTGGTTAAAAGAAACGTAGGTCCAATTTAACATTAAGACGTTTTGGGGCCAAGGTGTCCAGAGTATGTATCCATTTACTCTCCCTCTGCAAGAGAATTCGACCCCTGTCACCCACTCTTGTCAAGGGGGGAATGTGATCAATGATGACACATCTTATGTCTGCCACAGAATGCTGCATCTTGAGAAAATGCCTCGCTACAAGCTGATCAGATGTCCCGGTACCCAGGGCTGATCTTATCCCAGAGCAATGGTTGGCCATCCTGGTGCGTAGATCATCTTGGGTTTTCCCAATGTAGAATAGCCCACAGGGACAGTGAAGCATATATACCACATATTTTGTGGTGCAAGTGACCAAGTGTTTGATTTCATATTTTTTATTTCTCCATGGATGTGTGAAGAATTTGCACTGTGAAAGTCCACTGCAGGAAATGCACCCACTACAACGGTAACAGCCATTTCTATTGGTTCCCAACCATGTTCTGGTTACATAGCTAGGTCTGAAATCAGCACGCAAAAGCAGATCCTTAATTGATCGGCCCCTCCAGTAGCCAATCATCGGGGGTTCCATGTTATTGAAAGGCAATGTTCTGTCTGTCGTAAGAATGTCCCAATTCTTTCGCATGATGCCTGGAAGTTCCAATGTTTCAAAATTAAACTCTGTAGAGAAGACCAACCTTTCCAGTGGTTGCTTAGCTTTTTTTGTCAATGCCTTTGATTGATCCATATCCTTGCAGGTAATTAAAGCCGGATTCAGCTGGGCCGCTTTGTAACCTCTTTCTGCAAACTTTGAATACATATCATCAAGCTATAATAGTTTGTGTCATTGTTGGTATTATTCTTCACCACCCGCTTGAACTGTGACATGGGAAGAGATTTTTTTAAAACTGGGAGGATGACAACTAGTGGCCTCCATTATGGAGTTCCGATCTGTGGTCTTGCTGAACAGTGTTGTGGTCAAACCAGATCCTGATCTGGTAATCCTCAGGTCCAAGAAGTCTACACTCACATCGCTTGACGTCATCTTGAATTTTAAATATTTATTTTCATGGTTTAATAGATTGAACCAGGACTCCAAATCATCTGTTGACCCATGCCAGATGATAAACAGGTCATCAATGTAGCGCTTGAATAGTTTCCTCCTGTTCAAATAGTGCCATATATAAGTTGGCATGTTTATCATCTGGTATGGGTCAACAGATGATTTGGAGTCCTGGTTCAATCTGTTTAACCACAAAAATTAATATTTAAAATTCAAGATGACATCAAGCAATGTGAGTTTAGACTTCTTGGACCTGAGGATTGCCAGATCAGGATCTGGTTTGACCACAACACTGTTCAGCAAGACCACAGATCGGAATAATAATGAATAATAATGAAGGCCACTAGTTGTCATCCTCCCAGTCTTAAGAAATATCTTCCCATGTCACAGTTCAAGTGGGTGGTGAGGAATAATACCAACAATGACACAAACTATTATAGCTTGATGATATGTATTCAAAGTTTGCGGAAAGAGGTTACAAAGCGGCACAGCTGAATCCGGCTTTAATTACCTGCAAGGATATGGATCAATCAGAGGCATTGACAAAGAAAGCTAAGCAACCACTGGAAAGGTTGGTCTTCTCTACAGAGTTTAAATTTGAAACATTGGAACTGCAGGCATCCTGCGAAAGAATTGGGACATTCTTACCACAGACAGAACATTGCCTTTCAATAACATGGAACCCCTGATGATTGGCAACCGGAGGGGCCGATCAATTAAGGATCTGCTTTTGTGTGCTGATTTCAGACCTAGCTACGTAACCAGAACATGGTTGGGCACCAATAGAAATGGCTGTTACCGTTGTAGTGGGTGCATTACCTGCAGTGGACTTTCACAGTGCAAATTCTTCACAAATCCATGGAGAAATAAAAAATATGAAATTAAACATAGGGTCACTGGCACCACGAAATATGTGGTATATATGCTTCACTGTCACAGGATGGCCAACCATAGCTCTGGGATAAGATCAGCCCTGGGTACCGGGACATCTGATCAGCCTGTAGCGAGGCATTTTCTCAAGATGAAGCATTCTGTGGCAGACTTCAGATGTGTCATCATTGATCACATTCCCCCCTTAATGAGAGTGGGTGACAGGGGTCAGATACTCTTGCAGAGGGAGAGTAAATGGATACATACTCTGGACACTTTGACCCCAAGAGGTCTTAATGTTAAATTGGACCAACAATGTTTCCTTCAACCCCATTGGGGTCATTTATACATGCTGATGCCTTAGATCATGGCATTATATCTATGTGCATATTAACATATGATTGAGTATCTATTAATGTATATTTTTTGTTCTGAATATGTGTCTGTATGAGACTATTTTGATCTTACTATGTAACAGGGTTAGCCTTGTTGCTTTAGCAGTTCAATATCACATTAGATCCACACTGGTTCCTTATAAATTCAGTTTAAATTATTTAGCATAGATTGCATGAAATTGTGTCTGATATGGAGCAAGGTTAGCCTGTCCAATAATTTTTATTTTTTTCTTTATTCGCTATGCCATATGCATGATTAATTTAACTAACTGTACTAGTTCAAGTAGCTTCCATTACTTGATATTCAATTTATAATTGGTCCTTTTGGTGCATGTTTTCATTTGCTCACCAACATAACTTAAAAACATGATTACGGTCCAGTTTGCTTGATCAGTTTTTCTTTTCTACTTTTCTACTATTTGTAGTTTAGTTTAGCCAGCTCAATTATTATATTGTATTTCACATGTTTGTGTGTGTCAATTTTCAGTTGCCTGCTTATGTTATCTTTATTTTTGCAACATTGTGCTGGGGTGACACTGTGCCCTGGCAGGCACTGAAACGCACACGTGTGAAGGAAACTGACTGCTATTATTTAACACAGTCAAAAAAGTGTTGTTTTTTTAAATCTACACTACTGTTACACCAGATATGAGTGGTGGCACTGGGGTGACACTGTGCCCTGGCAGGCAGGCACTGAAACGCACACGTGTGAAGGAAACTGACTGCTATTATTTAACACAGTCAAAAAAAGTGTTGTTTTTTTAAATCTACACTACTGTTACACCAGATATGAGTTGCACTGGGGTGACACTGTGCCCTGGCAGGCAGGCCCTGAAACGCACACGTGTGAAGGAAACTGACTGCTATTATTTAACACAGTCAAAAAAGTGTTTTTTTTTTTAAATCTACACTACTGTTACACCAGATATGAGTGGTGGCACTGGGCAAGTGGGCACAGTATACGCTGTGATCCTGACACACACGCTGGCAGGCAGGCAACTGCAATTAGATTACACTTTTTGGGGTGCTGTCCTTACAGCAGAGATCAGATGAGTCCTTCAGGACTGTAGTGGACACTGAATACACTAGCCTAGCTATAAATTTCCCTATTAAATCAGCAGCAGCTACACTGTCCCTCCTCTCACTAAGAATGCAGCTTCCAAATGAATCTAAAATGGATGCTGTCCAGGAGGTAGAAGGGTCTGGGAGGGAGTGTCTGCTGCTGATTGGCTGGAATGTGTCTTCTGACTGTGAAGTACAGGGTCAAAGTATTACTCAATGATGACGAATAGGGGGCGGATCGAACATCGCACATGTTCGCCCGCCGCGGCGAACGCGAACATGCTATGTTCGCCGGGAACTATTTGCCGGCGAACTATTCGCGACATCACTAGTGGTGAGTAGAATTGTTTCATTTATATTGTATCTGAGGACGGGGGCAACCCGAAAACGTTTATACCAATAAATGTTTGTTTGTTTAAATCCGGAGGAGTGCTTTTCCTGAAACCTGCATGACTGTTATTTGATTTGCAGAGCACCATGGTGGTTGGAACTTTATAGTGTGCTGGGCTCATCAGCTTTGTAATATTTGTCTTTGGCTTACAGCACCTACTGTAATGTATTGTCTTTAACCCTTTGGATACTGACTTGTGCACGTTTTTACTTTTCTGCTACAACATTTATATTGTTATTTGTAATATGTTACAGTTACAGGCATTCACTAGTGATGTTGGCTCTACTATTAGTATGGAACAAATTACTGACACAGATGCTATTAAAGGGGCGGATATGTTCAACTTTACTGAAGATGACGTGGTTAGAATCCGCTTTGATGAGGTTTCCATACGCATACGCAGGGATCAACTTGAACAAATTTATAATCAGCTATTAAAACTGAAAAAACGATGTATAGATTTCAAATTACATGGCTGCTATTTGTCCCAATATCATAGGAAAATGTTAATTCCTAAGGGCTTTAGGATTAAAAACATCCCCTTCATTGAACGCAATAATCCCACATTTTGTAAAAAATGGTGTGGAATTTTAAACAAATGTTCACTAGATCTGGTCCTACTAGTAATAGAAGAAATAGGCTAGACCTTTCAACAACTAGAGGGAGAAATTACTGCTTTTGAACAACAGCATCTATCTAAAATGGAGGACAGTGATTGATTAACTAAACTCAAACAACAGCTAAGCACCTACGAGAATGACCTCATTAGCTTTAAATAAAGGAAATGGGACGCTATGGTCTATGATTATAAGGAACAGAGGGTATATAAATGTCAATCTGGTTATAATTCAGAGAGACCTCCATACCGCCAGAGACTCCACAGGGTTTTTAAACCACAAAATCTTGCAACAGTTGACAGTTTTGACAACAGTACTGACAATGAGCAAACTGGCACGTCAACTACGGATGACAGGGACAACATCAACCCACAGACAGGTGGAATGGCTACCCGTTCAAAAAACAGGGAGTGTGGCAGCCATGACGGACAAGGAGGGGGGGCAAGAAGGGTTAGGGGAAGACCCCACGAACCTGGAGAATAAATCGCCAGTAAATAGCATTATGAACCTGAGTGACCATACATTGACCCCCCATGGAGGAAAGGGTTTTACAAAAGGGTTTCACTTTCGTTCCCACAAAACATTTTGACAGCTTTGCTATTAAAGTTGATGAATATAAATTTCAGATGACATTGAAACTCAAAGAATTTTTTGGTGGTTCAGAAGGAGAGGTTCAGAAATTTAAACGGCGCTCCACTTTTGAACCAAAAAGTATCAATTCCAGCATTTAAACTTTCATCAGGATGGTTGACACTGAATTGAAAGATCATGTCAATAGTAAAGCTGTAAGTGGAAGACAGAATCTTACCAGAGATGAAAGGAATGCTTTAGAGGATTTAAAAAACAATCGACATCTAGTCATCAGGGAGGCGGATAAAGGAGTAGCAATTGTCCTGCAGAATTACAAAGATTACAAGGATGAGATTTTATCCCAACTTAATGATACTACAACCTACAACAAACTAAGAGGTGATCCGACTAAAACCTTTAAAAAGGAGATTGACCAATATGTATCATTGCTGGTCTCACAGAAATAAATTTCCAAAGAACTTTGTGACTACCTTACAGTGGATTTCCCCATAGTACCTGTCCTCTACACGTTACCCAAGGTAAATAAGCACCCGACTAAACCCCCTGGCAGACTTATTGTGTCTGCCAGGGGCTCAATTCTTCAGCCTCTAGCCACCTTTGTGGATAGCATCTTACAATCATTGGTTATGCACTGTCCGTCTTTCCTATTGGATTCTATACAATTGATTGATATACTCAAGAAATATGACAGCTTGGGAGCTGGTGTCATCCTGGTCACTCTGGATGTCACCAGTCTCTACACTGTTATACCCCATGATGGGGGGATTAGTGCCATCAACAAGCATCTTGGAAAATATCAGTATGTTGGACCGCCAACTGAAACAGTATTGGAACTACTGAAATTTTGTCTCCAGTACAATTATTTTAAATTTCAGTTGGATTATTATTTACAAACCTCCATCCTATGACAACCATCCTATGCCAACTTATATATGGCACTATTTGAACATGAGGAAACTGTACTTTTCCATGATAAATGGATACTCCTTCTTAAACGTTACATCGATGACCGGTTTATCATCTGGCATGGGTCAACAGATGATTTGGAGTGCTGGTTCAGTCTGTTGAACCACGAAAATGAATATTTAAAATTCAAGATGACATCAAGCGATGTGAGTGTAGACTCCTTGGACCTGAGGATTACCAGATCAGGATCTGGTTTGACCACAACACTGTTCAGCAAGACCACAGATCGGAACTCCATACTTGAGGCCACTAGTTGTCATCCTCCCAGTCTTAAAAAATCTCTTCCCATGTCACAGTTCAAGCGGGTGGTGAGGAATAATACCAACAATGACACCAAACTATTACAGCTTGATGATATATATTAAAAACATTGGAACTTCCAGGCATCATGCGAAAGAATTGGGACATTCTTACCACAGACAGAACATTGCCTTTCAATAACATGGAACCCCCGATGATTGGCTACCGGAGGGGCCGATCAATTAAGGATATGCTTTTGCGTGCTGATTTCAGATCTAGCTATGTAACCAGAACATGGTTTGGCACCAATAGAAATGGCTGTTACCGTTGTAGTGGGTGCTTTACCTGTAGTGGACTTTCACAGTGCAAATTCTTCACACATCCATGGAGAAATAAAAAATATCAATCAAAATCAAACATAGGGTCACTTGCACCACGAAATACGTGGTATATATGCTTCACTGTCCCTGTGGGCTATTCTACATTGGGAAAACCCAAGACGATCTATGCACCAGGATGGCCAACCATCGCTCTGGGATACGATCAGCCTTGGGTACTGGGACATCTGATCAGCCTATAGCGAGGCATTTTCTCAAGATGCAGCATTCTGTGGCAGACATCAGATGTGTCATCATTGATCACATTCCCCCCTTGATGAGAGGGGTGACAGGGGCCGGATACTCTTGCAGAGGGAGAGTAAATGGAATGGATACATACTCTGGACACCTTGGCCCCAAAAAGGTCTTAATGTTGATACATACAAAATTGCTTCAGACCTGAGGAAGGGAGGAAAACTCTCAAAAGCTTGTCTTTTAAATATTATGGTAGTCCAATAAAAAGGTATCACTGCATACTACAATACTCTGTTATTTGATTATTATATATATATACTATATATATATATATATATATATATATATATATGTTTATTTGTGTGTGCATATGTATTTAAATATTTATATTTTACTGTATATTTACTGTACCTATTTAACATTTCAATGTTCTTCACCTACAGGATAATGTCAAGTACATATTTCTACATATAGCTGTATATAACTATACCTGTATATCTGTCATATATATATATTGAGTGGAGTATCTGTGTTAGTTCAGAAATTTAGATATCAAAATAACAAGAGTATTGCATTGAGCAATGATACTTTTTTTATTGGACAAACTATACATTTATAAGATGACAAGCTTTCGGAAGAAGGTCTTCTTTTTTCAAGTCTGAAGCAATACTGGACTGAAAATTAAGAATCCACTTGCAACCACTCATAACTCTGAGTATGCTGAAAAACTTTGCAAACGTACCAGTGAGAAACTGAGAAACAACCTAATTCATCAACTATATAGCAAAAAGCAAAAAATAAAAGACCATAGGCAGCATTGCTTCAGACTTGATAAAGGAAGGAACTCTTCCGAAAGCTTGTCATCTTATAAATGTATAGTTAGTCCAGTAAAAAAGTATCATTGCTCAAAGCAATACTCTTGTTATTTTGATATCTATATATGTCATATTTCTCCTCAGGGCTCTGCACACACTTTTTTCTTTTTAACTGACGGTGCATTTAAATTAAGAAATCCAGCACACAAAAATGGAAAGCACTCACCGGGTTTTCAAAGATAAATATTCAATTTATTGTATCATAACAGTGACGTTTCTAGGATATTATCCCCGTCTTCAGACCATATAAAATAACAGAGCACATGCCCCTTTATACCCTTCACCAAACATCTCAGCCGCAAAACCGGAAGAGCCCCAGCATCCTGGCTGCACCACTGCGCAGGCCCGGCCTGTTGCCATGGCTTCCGGAAGCGGTGTGTCTAAAACAAAGCAAAAAGAGACACTGGACAATATTGTACATCTTTGGGCACCATAAAGTGCTGCACTATACATCTTATCTATAATAGTGAGTCTACTTCTTATTATTACATCAACATCATGCAAGCTTTGATTGACACCAGACCTACAAGACCCCACTATTATAGGCCACACAATATTACCATAATGGATACATTGGGTAATAGCTTTGACTCAGATGCACCCATGAACACAGCGACCCAGCAGAGAGTGTATACTAGTGAAGTGGTTACACGCTCTAAAAACTTGGGAGGCAAAGGACACATGTCAGGAGAGTGGGTGGTAAAAGGAAGACCTCCCAGATCAAGGAGAATGTAACTCCAGACATTGTCATTAATTTGAGTTCCTACCAAATGTCACCTCTTGAATCCAGGGTATTAAACAAGGGACTATCATTTATTCCCAGTTCTTTTAAAAAAACATTTGACATGTTTGTTAATTTACAAAAATTTGAACGCAACTTGAGATTAAAAGAACACTTTGGGGCTCCCGCAAGAGACGCTATACAATTTAAACAGAAAAGCCGTGTTGGTGAAGGGTATAAAGGAGTAAGGTATGTGCACTGTTATTTTATATGGTCTGAAGACGGGGATAATATCCTCGAAACGTCACTGTTATGATACAACAGATTGAATATTTATCTTTGAAAACCCGGTGAGTGCTTTCCATTTTTGTGTGATATATATATATATATATATATATATATATATATATGCAACAAAAAAATTCTGCACTCACTGAACTTATATGAGAAAAAGCATTATAAAAGTGACGTTTCAGGGTACAACACCCCTTCCTCAGACCAAGCAAACAGTGAAATAGCAAACATTATAAAGGATGATAAGCCCCACCCCCAATATACAAAATTGCACCAATATGAGGTTGTCATGGTGATCACATACAACACCAACTGTTACCAAGGGAAACCCAACAATAAAAAAACAAAAGCATAAAAATGTTGAAATAATCAGAACATCCATCACTAAGCAAAACTTACAATTAAGTCAATAGTAAACAAGCATATTTAAACAATAAATTGTGAACCCTTTAGTGAAATATTGCAACGTGCATATCACACCCTTATTCATCTGCAAAAGTGTGGGATTATTATGCTAATATATGTTTATTGTGTATCATAGTCAGTGTATTAGCACAGAATTACACGTGAACTGATAATCATGAAGCATAGGATAATATGGTATAAGGGCTGTTGCTAGTTACGAGATTGTTCAAAGTGTAAAATGTACAAACTATCCAAATATAGGGACATGGTAAGGAGTTACCTAATTAAATTCCTGTACGTATCACCCAAATACAAGCCCTGTACTGCATCGCTCCCTGTGTTAATACCGGTCACGTGAGTGTGGGTGAGTGTCATCATCTACAAAAGAAAAAAGTATACAATACAAATAAACACTCCCCTCCAGTCAGAACTGCTGCTTTCCAACAGTCTCTCCCAAAGGCTGTTAAATTGATGTAGGTAGCAGAAAGATGCGCTGGTTTATAGGGGTTTTCAGAAGGTTCCTCTCTGTGTTCCACGATTCCTCCAAAAGAGCTGTGTCTTTATAGAATGGTATTAGACAAACGGCTCCACAAATGGTCAGGAAAGAAAAAACTAATTTCTTTGGATAAACATGTCGCTTTATTTGGCTCAAAGCGTTTCAACGGGTATACCATCTTTCTCAAGAGCAGTTAAAACATAGTATGGCTTGCAAAAATGTCATATACAGTGGGACCTCGGTTTACAAACAACTCGGTATACGAAATTTCGGTTTACGAATTCAAAATCTTGAAAAAAATTGTCTCGGTTTACGAATTTTTTTCGCAATACGAAACAAATGTTCCGGTTTGCCCCTCGGTTTACGAATTTTTTTTGCAATACGAAACAAGTGTCCCGGTTTGCCCCTGCATACTGAAGTGTGGGTAGCAGTTGGAGAGGTTTTGGAGCCATTTGCAACAAGTTGTTGAGCCTTTTGGAGCCATTTGCAGCAAGTTGTTGAGCCCTTTGGAGCCATTTGCAGCAAGTTGTGGAGCCTTTTGGAGCCATTGGAGCCATTTGCAGCAGATTTTGGAGCCTTTTGGAGCCATTGGAGCCTTTTGCAGCAGGTTTTGTAGACTTTATTTGACTTTTTCTCTCACCTCCGGAACGCATTAATTGGTTTTCAATGCATTCCTATGGGAAACCGTGTTTCGGTTTACGAATTTTTCGCAATACGAAACGTCCCGGAGAACGAATTAAATTTGTAAACCGAGGTCCCACTGTACAATGCCGCATCGCAGGCGGCCTTAAATACACAATCATGAACGATATCTGATACCTCATTGGTTGAGGTCAGATTTACACCCGATATTATAAAAAAAACATAAAAAACATTGTAGGTAGCAGAAAAACATTTGTAGGTAGCAGAAAGAGGTATTGGTTCATAGGGGTTTTCAGAAGGTTCCTCTCTGTGTTCCCACGATTCCTCCAAATTAGCTGTGTCTGTATCTGTTTAGAGAATATCATATTGGAGTAGTGTCTCCAAACACCTTGCAAATAAGTGTAGAATACTCACAAAATGGTATTAGACAAACGGCTCCACAAATTTCTTCACAAACGGTCATGAAAGAAAAAACAAATTTCTTTGGATAAAAATGTTGGTTTATTTGGCACAACGCATTTCAACCGGTATACCGTCTTTCTCAAGAGCAGTTAAAACATAGTATGACTTGCAAAAAAGTATGTGTGTATATATATATATATATATATATATATATATATATATATATATATATAATATATATGTGCCAATTAGGCATGTGTTATATTTATACTTTTGTATAATTAACCTTTAACTTTGTTTTTTTATGTTTTTTATAATATCGGGTGTAAATATGGCCTCAACCAATGAGGTATCAGATATCGTTCATGATTGTGTTTTTAAGGCCGCCTGTGATGTGGCATTGTATATGATATTTTTGCAAGCCATACTATGTTTTAACTGCTCTTGAGAAAGATGGTATACCCGTTGAAACGCGTTGAGCCAAATAAACCTACATTTTTATCCAAAGAAATTTGTTTTTTCTTTCCTGATCGTTTGTGGAGCCATTTGTGGAGTCGTTTGTCTAATACCATTCTATACAGACAAAGCTCTTTTGGAGGAATCGTGGAACACAGAGAGAAAGCTTCTGAAAACCCGTATGAACCAACGCCTTTTCCTGCTACCTACATAGATAAAAATACAAGGACTTTTGGAACAGTGTTCCACAGATATAAAAATGCTTAAGTAGCACTCTATGACCAGACTAATGTAGAGGCAGGAAAATTGTAATTAAAATATAACTTTTATTTTACATTTAAAAGATGGGTAAACAACATAAAGAATTAAAATCCCTATCAGAAGCAATTGTGCTAATGTTTCAGTGGTGTCTCACTAATTTATATAATCCGGCCTTCTTCTATTTTTGTAATATCTCTGAGGTACTATAGTAATATTGGTTCAGAGTAACCGCTATATTGATTTATTAGCTACGAGCGATTTCTCACAATAATGGCTGCTTGTGATAGGACTGGTAGTACCGGAAATTTAATTTTTTAATACCACTAGTGGGGTAAATTGTGATTCTGTATTTTCGATTTTTGTGATATTAATACATTTCCAGGTAAACTCACTGTATCACTTATTGAAATTATACAAAAAACATCTATCATACGTTTTTAATTATATTATATTGGCATAGGTAAAGTGTTTATTCACAATATTCTGTTCATTCACTGGTAATGGGGATATAAATATTGATAATCGTGTAGTATCGATAGTATTTTTTAATTATTCCCCAAGTGATTGGTTATTACGTATTGTTGTAATCCCCATTTAAACAAAGTAATGCAGGAATATATTGTAATTAATAGCTCCTTTAACCTATTTCAACTATGTTCTTAAACATATTGCTGCCTTAAATTCTGAAAATCTATGAATGCTTTAGTATCTTGAGAACTTGTATATGTGCTTATTGAGTTAGTAGATGTTAGTCAAATTGCTGGCTTGATTTATACTTGATTATACTTTTGTCTGTGAGTTCCAGATTAAATAAACATATATTCCTGAGTATATTACCCTTAAATCCGCAGTTGACTAATGTTAAATATCCTTTCAGCACTTCTATTGCTTGTATAAGTTGTGAGGTTAGTTACATGTTCAGGAAAATATTGTATTTAATAGCTCATTGGACCTACTTCAACTATGTTTTTAAATACAATGTTGCCTTAAATTCTGAGAATCTATAAATACTTTTATATCCTGAGCACTTGTGTGTGTACTCATTATATTAGCAAATGCTTGCTTGATCATACTTGATTAATTCTTTGCCTGTGAGTCCCAGATTAAATAAACATATAACGCTGAGTATGTTACCTTTGGGTCCATAACCAACTAACGTTAAGTGTCCTTTCAGCACTTCTATTTGCTTATATAAATTTATAATGGTAGTTGGTAGATACGTGTGAACCTATTTGTACTAGATACCTAATGAGTAGTGTATAAATCGTCAAATTAACAGGAGCATAATCACTAGGTAATAAAATCAGAAGCGCAAATATATATATATATATATATAAAACAAGAAGAGTAATAATAGTGATGATATAGAGAGGGGTATGAATGTTGGACTGCCGGGCTCTGAACAATATTATAGATAACTCAAATCCCCTAAATAGGGACATAAAAGTAGAAAACCATGAAAAACTGAATGTTATAGAGAACATGATAAAAAAACATGTTATAAGAAACAATGCCAATCATTATTAATGTTAAGGCCATATGGAGAGACTGTATTGAGTTCATAAATCCATCTCAATTCGCACTGTAATAGTGCCCTTGCCCTGTCTCCCCCTCTCTTTGGGGGGATATGATCAATAAGTCTAAACCTAAGGTATGTGACAGAGTGTCCTTTATCCAAAAAGTGGTGTGCCACTGGTTGATCCCACTTTCCTGATTTTAATGCTTGCCTAATTGCCGAACGGTGGTTTGCCATTCTTGTCCTCGCATCATCTCAGGTTATGCCCACATAAAACCTTCCACATGGACAGTTCAATAAATATACCACATGAGTTGTTGTGCAAGTCATTATGAATTTTATTTGATATTTGCGGTTGGTATGGGGGTGTCTAAATTCCTGTCCTGGAATCATCGAATTACAAGTAGTGCAGGACGGGCATCTGTAGCAACCCCTCTTAGATATAGACAGCCAGGTTCTATTCACATAGCAATGGCTGGGGTCCATGTTCATGAGCATATCTCTCAGATTTAGGGCCCTTTTATACGTGACTCTAGGTTGTTGCTCAAACAGAAGTGTAGGGTCACTATCAATAATTCCCCAGCATTGTTTGATGCTCCTGTGTATCCCCTCAGTTTTTTGACAGAAAGAGGTCAAAAAAGATAATTGTTGGTCCTAAGTATTTCTCGTGGTATTGAGCAGATCCTTTTGTTTTAACCTTCCCAAATCTTGTCTGGTTTGTTGATGAGGTCAGGATGATATCCTCTTTGTATGAATCTATCGCTCATTTCGTTCAGTTGTGTTTCCCGTAAAGAATCATTAGTATTATTCTTGATTAAACGCATCATCTGTCCTTTATGTATGGCTTTGATGAGATTTTTTGGATGACAGCTCTTTGCATAGAAGATGGAGTTCCTGTCTGTTTCTTTCCGAAAGAGGGTGGACTTCAGTAGTCCCTCCCTTTTGTACAATCGTAAGTCTTAAAAATCAATTTGTTCTTTAGCAAAAGACATCTTGAATCTCACTGTCAAGTCCATAGAGTTGATAATATTGAACTATTCCTTCAAAGATTCCGCTGATCCTCTCCACACCATCAGCAAATCATCAATATACCTCTTGTAGAATTGTATGTGTGGATTGGAGTAGATGTTTAATATTATGTTTTCATAAAAGTCCATAAAGAGGTTTGCATAGGCAGGGGCCATGTTTGACCCCATAGCCGTACCTACCAACTGGAGATAGAATTTATACTCAAAACAGAAATAATTTCTAGACAGGCATAATTCTAACTGTTCCAATATATAATCAGGAGAAGGTCCAATATATGGGTACCTGTTCAGGGTTCTTTCAATAGTGGCCATACCCAATGAGTGCGGCATAATCTTGTACAAGCTGGAAACGTCCAGTGTAACCAGTAGATCCTTGTAAATATCGATAGACACCCTCTGTATATCCTTAATCACTACTGTGGCGTCCTTCGTAAAATATCTCATCTCTATCATAAATGGTTGAAGGATGTAGTCGATGTATTGTGCAATAGGTTGAAGAAGGGATCCTCTAGCAGAAACTATCGGTCTCCCTGGTGGTTTATTTATAGAGGATTGGATGAACTGGGAATTTGATACACAGAAATTTAAATGTATCCATGTGAAGCCATCCATTGGTCAGTCCTTTCTTCAATGTGTTGTCAATCGTATCCTTGAAGGCAATAGTTGGATTGAAGTCCAGTATTTTGTAGGTAATTTGATCACTCAATTGTTTTTCAACAATTTATTGTTGAAATATGCTTGTTTACTATTTCCTTAATTGTACATTTTGCTTAGTGATGGATGTTCTGATTATTTCAACATTTTTATGCTTTTGTTTTTTTTTATTGTTGGGTTTCCCTTGGTAACAGTGGGTGTTGTATGTGATCACCATGACAACCTCATTTTGGCGCAATTCTGTATGTTGGGGGTGAGGCTTATCATCCTTTATAATGTTTGCTATTTCACTGTTTGCTTGGTCTGCGGAAGGGGTGTTGTACCCCGAAACATCTCTTTTATAAAGCTTTTTCTCATATAAGTCCAGTGAGTGCGGATATTTTGGTTGCATTTTAATTGAATCCACATTTCCTGACACCCTGGCAGTTGTCTGTACAAGGTGAGAGTGCTAATCCATTTTGGGACGTTCTACATATATATATAATAATTTAATTTTGACTTGACTCTCCCTTTAAGAAAAAAATTGTAGATTGTGACCCTTGCAAACCAGAACGTGACCTTGGAGCTTGTTGTAGAATAGATCTTGGCCAGATATAACCATAAATTTGATCATACATTGTATCTAATGAGTAATTGCAATGCAAGTGTTAACCAGACTTGAACATTCCATATAAGAGCTCACAATATTATTGTGTACCTACAGCATAGGAGATAAATACATTCATCCCAGATGTTAAGCTCACTCAGTGAGAATTACTCAGTATTAATCAAAATAAAGTTAATTCCAGAACATATTCCTAGAAAAATATATATTCAGATATTTACACAAACTACTAAATCCTTCTTCAAAACCTATCATTTTAGAGAGGCCTATTGCTTAAAAGGGACTGGAAACCCAAATATTTTCTTTCATGATTCAGATAGAGCATCACATTTTAAACAACTTTCCAATGTACTTTTATGATCTAATTTGTTTTGTTCTCTTGACATCCTTTGTTAAAAAGGATACCTAGGTAGACTCAAGAGCTGCTGATTGGTGACTACACATATAAAGTATGCCTAATATTGTTGGCTCATCCAATGCATTCCGCTAACTCCCAATAGTGCATTGCTGCTCCTTAAACAAAGGATACCAAAAGAATGAAGCAAATTAGGTAATAGAAGCAGGGGCGGACTGAGACTATTCAGGGCCCTGGGCAAAAATAAGGGAAGGGCCCCCACTGTCTCATAATGACCCAAATGTATTGAAATGTATGCAAATGATCTTGGTAGCCTCCCTGCCACTACCAGGCCCCAAAACATGTAGGGCCATGACCCCCAACATCAAGGGCCAGAGGCAGGGCCCCCAACCTCCAGGGCCAGATCTCACACTCCATGGTCCTTACAGAGACAGCCCCTCGACAGTGCCCCCCACACTCTAGGACCCCCCAGAAACAAACCGCACATCCAGGCACAAGGCCCCCCACTGCTTAGTTACTGATAGGGCAGTTGTCAGCCCCAGCTTAAACAACACTCCAGAAGCAATGGAGATGCCATTTGTGGGCCCCCAGACATGCTGGGCCCTCGGTCCAGGTCCTATTTGCCCAGCTGATCAGTCCGCCCCTGAATAGAAGTAAATTGTAAAGTTGCTTAAAACTGTATTCTCTGTGTGAATCATAATAGAACAAAAATTGGGTTTCATGTCCCTTTAAGTGAAGTCTCTCACTGCTGTGCAAGACCAATTTCCTTGCTATCACACTTATGATATTTATGGACTCTGCTCGACTATCCACCAATTCTACAAGCAACCATCTCATTATCTTGCCTCCTCCAACCACCATTAACACTATAATTTTTTGTCATTTTGCCTCAATTTCATTCCTATTTATTTATTTTTTATTATAACCCTTTTATAGAGCTGTGCAATCGGATAATAATTATAATCTATCCATCCTTTTATAAAGTATTAGATTTCCCATTTTTCTATTTAAAGGGATATGAAACCCAAAATTTTAATTCACGATTCAGATAGAGAATACAATTTTAAACAACATTCCAATTTACTTCTATTATTTAATTTGCTTCCTTCTCTTGTTATCCTTTGCTGAAAGGTTTATCTTGGAAAGCTCAGGAGCAGCAATGAACCTAGGTTCTAGCTGCTGATTGGTGGCTGCATATATATATATTGATTGTGATTGGCTCACCCATGAGTTCAGTTAGAAACTAGTAGTGCATTGGTGCTCCTTCAACAAAGCATACCAAGAGAACAAAGAAAAATTGATAATGCGAGTAAATTAGAAAGTTGCATATCAGTTGTATCTGAATCATGAAATTAAAAAATTGGGTTTCATATCCCTGTAAGTCCCATAAATAACCCAATGCTGCCTTCATGCTTAACGTGAAGGTAAAGTTACCTTGATCTTGATCTAGAATATCATTCCTTCTTTAAAATCAGTATGACTTTCATTCATCACTTTTTTTCAATTTGACTGTAAATAAAGTTATTGCCGTTTTAAATCACTTATTGAAGGTCCGCAAATTCAAACCGTTATTTTTTTTTTTTGTCTCGGTCATGTTTTTTTATTAGCCAATTGAAAATCTGGCCGTTAGGCGGCTGTCACTCCATGTAATCTGCCTCTTAGATGATCTGCGTATGCGCTGTAATTTATTTGTTTATGTTGGAATCTGCTCTCCCATTTCGCGCATGCGTATTTGTATTATGCGCGCTTGAGAGAGAATTTTCCGATTAGCGTATGCACAGTAGGTAGTGAATTCGCCGATTTGAAATGGTAGGGAATTATACATATGTTTTATTTGCTAAATATAAAAGAAACAGAGATAAAAACTTAGGCCTAGATTTAAGTTTGGCAGTAGCCTTGAAAACCAGCATTAGAGGCTCCTAACGCTGGTTTTAGGCTACCGCCGGTATTTGGAGTCAGTCAGGAAAGGGTCTAACGCTCACTTTGCAGCCGCGACTTTTCCATACCGCAGATCCCCTTACGTCAATAGCGTATCCTATCTTTTCAATGGGATCTTTCTAACTCCGGTATTTAGAGTCGTGTCTGAAGTGAGCGTTAGAAATCTAACGACAAAACTCCAGCCGCAGAAAAAAGTCAGTAGTTAAGAGCTTTCTGGGCTAATGCCGGTTTATAAAGCTCTTAACTACTGTGCTCTAAAGTACACTAACACCCATAAACTACCTATGTACCCCTAAACCAAGGTCCCCCCACATCGCCGCCACTCTATTAAATTTTTTTAACCCCTAATCTGCCGACCGCCACCTACGTTATACTTATGTACCCCTAATCTGCTGCCCCTAACACCGCCGACCCCTATATTATATTTATTAACCCCTAACCTGCCCCCCACAACGTCGCCGCCAGCTACCTACAATAATTAACCCCTAATCTGCCGACCGCAAAGCGCCGCTACCTACGTTATCCTTATGTACCCCTAATCTGCTGCCCCTAACACCGCCGACCCCTATATTATATTTATTAACCCCTAATCTGCCCCCCTCAACGTCGCCTCCACCTGCCTACACTTATTAACCCCTAATCTGCCGAGCGGACCGCACCGCTACTATAATAAAGTTATTAACCCCTAATCCGTCTCACTCCCGCCTCAATAACCCTATAATAAATAGTATTAACCCCTAATCTGCCCTCCCTAACATCGCCGACACCTAACTTCAATTATTAACCCCTAATCTGCCGACCGAATCTCGCCGCTACTGTAATAAATGGATTAACCCCTAAAGCTAAGTCTAACCCTAACACTAACACCCCCCTAAGTTAAATATAATTTAAATCTAACTAAATAAATTAACTCTTATTAAATAAATTATTCCTATTTAAAGCTAAATACTTACCTGTAAAATAAACCCTAATATAGCTACAATATAAATTATAATTATGTTATAGCTATTTTAGGATTTATATTTATTTTACAGGTAACTTTGTATTTATTTTTACCAGGTACAATAGCTATTAAATAGTTAAGAACTATTTAATAGCTAAAATAGTTAAAATAATTAATAATTACAAAATTACCTGTAAAATAAATCCTAAGTTACAATTAAACCTAACACTACACGATCAATAAATTAATTAAATAAAATACCTACAATTACCTACAATTAAACCTAACACTACACTATCAATAAATTAATTAAATACAATATCTACAAATAAATACAATGAAATAAACTAACTAAAGTACAAAAAATAAAAAAGAACTAAGTTACAAAAAATAAAAAAAATATTTACAAACATTAGAAAAATATTACAACAATTTTAAACTAATTACACCTACTCTAAGCCCCCTAATAAAATAACAAAGCCCCCCAAAATAAAAAAAATGCCCTACCCTATTCTACATTAAAAAAGTTCAAAGCTCTTTTACCTTACCAGCCCCGAACAGGGCCCTTTGCGGGGCATGCCCCAAATAATTCAGCTCTTTTGCCTGTAAAAAAACACATACAATACCCCCCCCAACATTACAACCCACCACCCACATACCCCTAATCTAACCCAAACCCCCCTTAAATAAACCTAACACTAAGCCCCTGAAGATCTTCCTACCTTAGCTTCACCTCGCCGGGTATCACACCGATCCGTCCTGGCTCCAAAATCTTCATCCAAGCCCAAGCGGGGGCTAGACATCCATCATCCAACGGCTGAAGAAGTCCAGAAGAGGGTCCAAAGTCTTCATCCTATCCGGGAAGAAGAGTAGATCCGCACCGGCAACCATCTTCTTCCAAGCGGCATCTTCTATCTTCATCCGATGAGGACCGGCTCCATCGTGAAGACCTCCAGCGCGGATCAATCTTCTTCCGACGACGTCCAACTGAAGAATGACGGTTCCTTTAAGGGACGTCATCCAAGATGGCGTCCCTCGAATTCCGATTGGCTGATAGGATTCTATCAGCCAATCGGAATTAAGGTAGGAAAATTCTGATTGGCTGATGGAATCAACCAATCAGAATCAAGTTCAATCCGATTGGCTGATCCGATCAGCCAATCAGATTGAGCTCGCATTCTATTGGCTGATCGGAACAGCCAATAGAATGCGAGCTCAATCTGATTGGCTGATCGGATCAGCCAATCGGATTGAACTTGATTCTGATTGGCTGATTCCATCAGCCAATCAGAATTTTCCTACCTTAATTAGAATAGAATCCTATCAGCCAATCGGAATTCGAGGGACGCCATCTTGGATGACGTCCCTTAAAGGAACCGTCATTCTTCAGTTGGACGTCGTCGGAAGAAGATTGATCCGCGCTGGAGGTCTTCATGATGGAGCCGGTCCTCATCGGATGAAGATAGAAGATGCCGCTTGGAAGAAGATGGTTGCCGGTCCGGATCTACTCTTCTTCCCGGATAGGATGAAGACTTTGGACCCTCTTCTGGACTTCTTCAGCCGTCGGATGATGGATGTCTAGCCCCCGCTTGGGCTTGGATGAAGATTTTGGAGCCAGGACGGATCAGTGTGATACCCGGCGAGGTGAAGATAAGGTAGGAAGATCTTCAGGGGCTTAGTGTTAGGTTTATTTAAGGGGGGTTTGGGTTAGATTAGGGGTATGTGGGTGGTGGGTTGTAATGTTGGGGGGGGTATTGTATGTGGTTTTTTTACAGGCAAAAGAGCTGAATTCTTTGGGGCATGCCCCGCAAAGGGCCCTGTTCGGGGCTGGTAAGGTAAAAGAGCTTTGAACTTTTTTAATGTAGAATAGGGTAGGGCATTTTTTTATTTTGGGGGGCTTCGTTATTTTATTAGGGGGCTTAGAGTAGGTGTAATTAGTTTAAAATTGTTGTAATATTTTTCTAATGTTTGTAAATATTTTTTTATTTTTTGTAACTTAGTTCTTTTTTATTTTGTGTACTTTAGTTAGCTTATTTCATTGTATTTATTTGTAGATATTGCATTTAATTAATTTATTGATAGTGTAGTGTTAGGTTTAATTGTAGGTAATTGTAGGTATTTTATTTAATTAATTTATTGATCGTGTAGTGTTAGGTTTAATTGTAACTTAGGTTAGGATTTATTTTACAGGTAATTTTGTAATTATTTTAACTATTTTAGCTATTAAATAGTTCTTAACTATTTAATAGCTATTGTACCTGGTTAAAATAAATACAAAGTTACCTGTAAAATAAATATAAATCCTAAAATAGCTATAATATAATTATAATTTATATTGTAGCTATATTAGGATTTATTTTACAGGTAAGTATTTAGCTTTAAATAGGAATAATTTATTTAATAAGAGTTCATTTATTTCATTAGATTTAAATTATATTTAACTTAGGGGTGTGTTAGTGTTAGGGTTAGACTTAGCTTTAGGGGTTAATACATTTATTAGAATAGCGGTGAGCTCCAGTCGGCAGATTAGGGGTTAATGTTTGAAGTTAGGTGTCGGCGATGTTAGGGAGGGCAGATTAGGGGTTAATACTATTTATTATAGGGTTATTGAGGCGGGAGTGAGGCGGATTAGGGGTTAATAACTTTATTATAATAGCGGTGCGGTCCGCTCGGCAGATTAGGGGTTAATAAGTGTAGGCAGGTGGAGGCGACGTTGTGGGGGGCAGATTAGGGGTTAATAAATATAATATAGGGGTCGGCGGTGTTAGGGGCAGCAGATTAGGGGTACATAGGGATAATGTAAGTAGCGGTGGTTTACGGAGCGGCAGATTAGGGGTTAAAAAAATATGCAGGGGTCAGCGATAGCGGGGGCGGCAGAATAGGGGTTAATAAGTGTAAGGTTAGGGGTGTTTAGACTCGGGGTACATGTTAGAGTGTTAGGTGCAGACGTAGGAAGTGTTTCCCCATAGCAAACAATGGGGCTGCGTTAGGAGCTGAACGCGGCTTTTTTGCAGGTGTTAGTTTTTTTTTCAGCTCAAACAGCCCCATTGTTTCCTATGGGGGAATCGTGCATGAGCACGTTTTTGAAGCGGGACGCGTCCGTAAGCACCGTTGGTATCGAGAGTTCCAGTGGCGTTAAATTATGCTCTACGCTCCCTTTTTGGAGCCTAACGCACTGAAAACCCAGCCATTCTGTGAACTTTAAATACCAGCGGTATTTAAAAGGTGCGGGGAAAAAAAAGCATGCGTTAGCTACGCGGGTCGTTACCGACAAAACTCTAAATCTAGGCGTAAGCGATTAGATTATGGAAATATTAACATATTCATTAGTGTGTTCAAAATGTTCAAACTTTACCTTCACTTTAAAGGGATAGGAAACCCCCCAAATTTTGTTTCATGATTTGCATAGAACATACATTTTCCAACAACTTTCCAATTTACTTCTATTATCCATTTTGCTTCATTCTCTTGTTATCCTTTTCTGAAGGAACATCATTCCACTACTGACAGCTAGCTGAACACATCTAGTCAGCCAATCACAAGAGACAAATATGTACAGGGACCAATAAGCAGCTAGCTCCCAATAGTGTAGGATATGTGTGTATTCCTTTTCAACAAGGGATACCAAGAGAACGAAGCACATTTGAAAATAGAAGTGAATTTAAAAGGGTCTTAAAATAACATGTTTTTTCTGAATCATGCAAGTTTAATTTTGACTTTCCTATCCCTTTAATACATTAGTGGCATTGAAGAAGATAAAAGTATTTATGAACTGAGGTGTTGGTTTCATACATAATAATTATTTATGATATCCAAAGATGACTTATTCATTTAGATACTTTAATTTTCTTGTTATTCCCTTTTGCCAAGATTTCATTGGCTCAGAAAGTGTGAAGGTGGTTAAAGACTTAGGTTATTAATTCAGTTTAATTGCCCAGAACATAGCTTTAAAGGAACAATTAAAAAAGAATTAAGAAGGAAACTATGCTAGAAGATTGCCAAAGTCTATTTTTCACTTTCCAGATATTTTTTTTAACTATAATGAACATCATGGTGTAACTTTAGCCCCAATATACTGCCTGTATTAGATATATGTTCAATATTTTCTTTCTCTTTCTCTTTCCTTTCTCTCTCTCTCTTTTTCTCTCCTCTCTCCTCCTTCTCTCTCCTCTCTCCTCCTTCTCTCTCCTCTCTCCTCCTTCTCTCTCCTCTCTCCTCCTTCTCTCTCCTCCTTCTCTCTCCTCTCTCCTCCTTCCCTCTCTCTCCCTCTCCCTCTCCCTCTCTCTCTCTCTCTCTCTCTCCCTCTCTCTCTCTCTCTCTCCCTCTCTCTCTCTCTCTCTCTCTCTCCCTCTCTCTCTCCTCTCTCTCTCCTCCTTCTCTCTCCTCTCTCTCTCCCTCCCTCTCTCTCCTCTCTCTCTCTCTCCTCTCTCTCTCTCTCTCTCTCCTCTCTCTCTCTCTCTCTCTCTCTCCTCTCTCTCTTCTCTCTCTCCCCCTCCCCCTGCTAGTGGCCGATTGGCAGCCGGAAACCGGAATTAAGAAGCAGCGGTCTTAAGACCCCTGCTCCTTAACTCGTATGCCTCCTCTGAAGCGAAGGACATCAATCCGCCCAATCTTATACAGTCCGGTTGATTGACACCCCCTGCTAGTGGCCCCGTGTCTAAAGACCGCTGCTCCATAACCTGTCCGCCTGTTTAGAGGCGGCAGACAGAAATCAACCTGATCAAATATGATCGGGTTAAATGACACCCCATGCTAGCGGCTGATTGTCCGCAAATATGCAGGGGGCGGCATTGCACAAGCAGTTCACCAGAACTGCTTGTGCAATGATACATGCCAACAGCGTATGCTGTCAGCATTTATCGATGTCTGGCGGACATGATTCGCTACAGTGGATCATGTCCACCAGACACTTTATAAATCGGACCCTTAATATCAAATTCTATCTATCTATCTATCTATCTATCTATCTATCTATCTATCTATCTATCTATCTATGCCTTTAACACAAATATGCTTTTAAGAGATAAGACTTGTTTGACTCTGCTTTCCCATTCTCAGGTGTTAGTAATCACACTAAATGCAAATAGACCTAAAGGGACATTAAACTGTGAATACATACTTAATATGATTATATATTCAATGGAAAGATTAGCCTGAAAACAGTATGTAGATTTTTTTTTTAAGTACATTATAAATATTAAAAATATAAGTGTAAAGGTTCAGTTTCTATAAAGTATTGAAGCAGTTAAAAAGACCAATATTTAATGCATCAAAAGTATCATATCATGTTCAAATTCATGTCATACCAACAAATGCTTTGACGCGTTTCATGCATCACCAGGCACACTTCCTCAGAGATCAGAGTTTCTTTCACATTGTGTTTTTTTTATTAAGTACTTTCATTTTTATGAAGTAATGGGCACTGCCTAGTTGGAATCTAGGTTATCTCTTATCTGTTTCGTATGCTGAGGATAAATAGGGACAGATATTAATCAATAAAAGTATTCAAACAAGGCCAACAGTGTTTCCACACAGACTTGTTTGCACGCTCTCTTTAATTGACTGTTTTATATCCGTTACTAAGGCCCCAATGATGAAAGCATCATGATAATAGTGATATTTTAAAAAGGGGTCTTTTTTACAATCAGTTTAGCAGTGAAATTTTATAAATAGCGGAAACCATTGTCTGAAAGAGTTTTACTATACTTCTCTTTGGAATGTGATGCTTCTTTGACACTGACACAATTTGAATTTGATGAGTGGTTTAAAGGTCTGAATGATAGCAATACAAATTTGAAGTTCAAAATGAATTTCTCAATGACTTCTAGTGATTTCCTGGATTTGAGGATATACAGGGAGTGCAGAATTATTAGGCAAGTTGTATTTTTGAGGATTAATTTTATTATTGAACAACAACCATGTTCTCAATGAACCCAAAAAACTCATTAATATCAAAGCTGAATATTTTTGGAAGTAGTTTTTAGTTTGTTTTTAGTTTTAGCTATTTTAGGGGGATATCTGTGTGTGCAGGTGACTATTACTGTGCATAATTATTAGGCAACTTAACAAAAAACAAATATATACCCATTTCAATTATTTATTTTTACCAGTGAAACCAATATAACATCTCAACATTCACAAATATACATTTCTGACATTCAAAAACAAAACAAAATCAAATCAGTGACCAATATAGCCACCTTTCTTTGCAAGGACACTCAAAAGCCTGCCATCCATGGATTCTGTCAGTGTTTTGATCTGTTCACCATCAACATTGCGTGCAGCAGCAACCACAGCCTCCCAGACACTGTTCAGAAAAGTGTACTGTTTTCCCTCCTTGTAAATCTCACATTTGATGATGGACCACAGGTTCTCAATGGGGTTCAGATCAGGTGAACAAGGAGGCCATGTCATTAGATTTTCTTCTTTTATAACCTTTCTTACCAGCCACGCTGTGGAGTACTTGGGTGCGTGTGATGGAGCATTGTCCTGCATGAAAATCATGTTTTTCTTGAAGGATGCAGATTTCTTCCTGTACCACTGCTTGAAGAAGGTGTCTTCCAGAAACTGGCAGTAGGACTGGGAGTTGAGCTTGACTCCATCCTCAACCCGAAAAGGCCCCACAAGCTCATCTTTGATGATACCAGCCCAAACCAGTACTCCACCTCCACCTTGCTGGCGTCTGAGTCGGACTGGAGCTCTCTGCCCTTTACCAATCCAGCCACGGGCCCATCCATCTGGCCCATCAAGACTCACTCTCATTTCATCAGTCCATAAAACCTTAGAAAAATCAGTCTTGAGATATTTCTTGGCCCAGTCTTGACGTTTCAGCTTGTGTGTCTTGTTCAGTGGTGGTCGTCTTTCAGCCTTTCTTACCTTGGCCATGTCTCTGAGTATTGCACACCTTGTGCTTTTGGGCACTCCAGTGATGTTGCAGCTCTGAAATATGGCCAAACTGGTGGCAAGTGGCATCTTGGCAGCTGCACGCTTGACTTTTCTCAGTTCATGGGCAGTTATTTTGCGCCTTGGTTTTTCCACACGCTTCTTGCGACCCTGTTGACTATTTTGAATGAAACGCTTGATTGTTCGATGATCACGCTTCAGAAGCTTTGCAATTTTAAGAGTGCTGCATCCCTCTGCAAGATATCTCACTATTTTTTACTTTTCTGAGCCTGTCAAGTCCTTCTTTTGACCCATTTTGCCAAAGGAAAGGAAGTTGCCTAATAATTATGCACACCTGTTATAGGGTGTTGATGTCATTAGACCACACCCCTTCTCATTACAGAGATGCACATCACCTAATATGCATAATTGGTAGTAGGCTTTCGAGCCTATACAGCTTGGAGTAAGACAACATGCATAAAGAGGATGATGTGGTCAAAATACTCATTTGCCTAATAATTCTGCACTCCCTGTATAAAGAATCTGGGAATCTTGGATCAGAAGGAAATTTGATTTTAAGGACCAACAGTTGTCATCCACCAGCATTGAAGAAAGTGCTGCCTATGGGGCATTTTTATCAGGCTTGCCGAAAACAGGAGTTATGAAGCAGCGGTCTAAAGACCGCTGCTCCATAACTTGTCTGCCTGCTCTGAGGCGGTAGACAGAAATCAACCTGATCGAATATGATCGGGTTAATTGACAACCCCTGCTAGCGGCACAAGAACTGCTGGTGCAATGATAAATGCTGACAGCGTATGCTATCAGCATTTATGGATGTGCGGGGGACATGATACGCTACTTCGTATCATGTCTGCTCGCACATTGTTAAATATGCCCCTATGAAACGTGTGATCAGAAATAACTCTACAAGATCAAAGAGAAATGAACCGATGGAAGGAATGATTACAAAATTCAAGGACAGAGCCTATCATGAGAGAAGTTTATGGACCATTGCTGATGAAATACATTGGATGATGCAGGATGAGGCTCTCTATAAGAAGAATAATGAGCAAATGAAGGATAAGAAGCGATTAACCTTTGTGAACACATTCAATTCTGATAAATGGGCCACAGCAGAGATCTTGAGAAACAATTGGCAAATACTTAAGAGTGACAGCTCATTACCTCTCAGGGAATATGCTACGTGATCTGTTGATGAGACCTGACTTCAAGATGAGCTACAACCCTGTGACTTGGCTAGGTAGTCCACTACTATATATGCTACATCACATCTGAACAACTGGTGGCCAAACATTTTTTAATGGCACAACATTTAGGGGCCTATCTATCAAGCTCCGAAAGGAGCTTGACGGCCCGTGTTTCTGGCGAGTCTTCAGACTTACCAGAAACAGCAGTTATGAAGCAGTGATCACAAAGACCGCTGCTCCATAACCTTTCCGCCTGCGAGTACGATCGGGTTGATTGACACCTCCCTGCTGGCGATTCTGCAGGGGGCGGCATTGCACCAGCAGCTCTTGTGAGCTGCTGGTGCAATGCTGAATACGGAGAGCGTATTGCTCTCCGTATTTAGCGAGGTCTGGCGGACCTGATCCGCACTGTCGGATCAGGTCCACCAGACTTTGATAAATAGAGGCCAAAGTGTCAGAACTCAGATATACTGTATGATCATCGACCATGTTCCTCCCCTTGATAAGGGGGGTGATAGAGCAAGGTTATTACTTCAAAAAGAATCAAGATGGATTTAAAGGGACAGTCTACACCAGAATTTTTATTTTTTTAAAAGATAGATAATCCCTTTATTACCCATTCCCTAGTTTTGCATAGCCCAAACAGTTATATAAATACACTTTTTACCTCTGTGATTATCTTGTATGTAGGCCTCTGTAGGCTGCCCCCTTATTTCAGTTCTTTTGACAGACATGCATTACCAAATCAGTGCTGGATCCTAGGAACTCCACGTGCGTGAGCACAGTGTTATCTATATGACACACATGAACTAACACCCTCTAGTGGTGAAAAAGTGTCAAAATGTCCTGAGAGAAGAGGCGGCCTTCAAGGGCTTAGAAATTAGCATATGAACCTCCTAGGTTTAGCTTTCAACTAAGAATACCAAGAAAACAAAGCAAAATTGGTGATAAAAGTCAAATGGAAAATTGTTTAAAATTACATGCCCTATCAGAATCATGAAAGTTTATTTTGGACTAGACTGTCCTTTTAAACATTGGAAACTTTAGTGCAGAGGGTTTGAACATCCACCTGGACTTGCAATGTTTCTTATAATTCAGAATGTTGAACAACTATTTAGGTGGTAAATTATTTGTGGTCAGCAAGAGGTGGTCATTTAAATTCAGGAGAGGCACCTTTCAATTAATTAAATTTAAATTTACTGTGGTATTGGTCAGTGTAGTAGATTAAGGGCTAAAGATCTAGAAGTATCGTTGTACACTGTGTGCAGAATTATTAGGCAAATGAGTATTTTGACCACATCATCCTCTTTATGCATGTTGTCTTACTCCAAGCTGTATAGGCTCGAAAGCCTACTACCAATTAAGCATATTAGGTGATGTGCATCTCTGTAATGAGAAGGGGTGTGGTCTAATGACATCAACACCCTATATCAGGTGTGCATAATTATTAGGCAACTTCCTTTCCTTTGGCAAAATGGGTCAAAAGAAGGACTTGACAGGCTCAGAAAAGTCAAAAATAGTGAGATATCTTGCAGAGGGATGCAGCACTCTTAAAATTGCAAAGCTTCTGAAGCGTGATCATCGAACAATCAAGCATTTGATTCAAAATAGTCAACAGGGTCACAAGAAGCATGTGGAAAAACCAAGGCGCAAAATAACTGCCCATGAACTGAGAAAAGTCAAGCGTGCAGCTGCCAAGATGCCACTTGCCACCAGTTTGGCCATATTTCAGAGCTGCAACATCACTGGAGTGCCCAAAAGCACAAGGTGTGCAATACTCAGAGACATGGCCAAGGTAAGAAAGGCTGAAAGACGACCACCACTGAACAAGACACACAAGCTGAAACGTCAAGACTGGGCCAAGAAATATCTCAAGACTGATTTTTCTAAGGTTTTATGGACTGATGAAATGAGAGTGAGTCTTGATGGGCCAGATGGATGGGCCCGTCGCTGGATTGGTAAAGGGCAGAAAGCTCCAGTCCGACTCAGACGCCAGCAAGGTGGAGGTGGAGTACTGGTTTGGGCTGGTATCATCAAAGATGAGCTTGTGGGGCCTTTTCGGGTTGAGGATGGAGTCAAGCTCAACTCCCAGTCCTACTGCCAGTTTCTGGAAAACACCTTCTTCAAGCAGTGGTACAGGAAGAAGTCTGCATCCTTCAAGAAAAACATGATTTTCATGCAGGAGAATGCTCCATCACACAAGTCCAAGTACTCCACAGCGTGGCTGGCAAGAAAGGGTATAAAAGAAGAAAATCTAATGACATGGCCTCCTTGTTCACCTGATATGAACCCCATTGAGAACCTGTGGTCCATCATCAAATGTGAGATTTACAAGGAGGGAAAACAGTACACCTCTCTGAACAGTGTCTGGGAGGCTGTGGTTGCTGCTGCACGCAATGTTGATGGTGAACAGATCAAAACACTGACAGAATCCATGGATGGCAGGCTTTTTAGCGTCCTTGCAAAGAAAGGTGGCTATATTGGTCACTGATTTGTTTTTGTTTTGTTTTTGAATGTCAGAAATGTATATTTGTGAATGTTGAGATGTTATATTGGTTTCACTGGTAAAAATAAATAATTGAAATGGGTATATATTTGTTTTTTGTTAAGTTGCCTAATAATTATGCACAGTAATAGTCACCTGCACACACAGATATCCCCCTAAAATAGCTATAACTAAAAACAAACTAAAAACTACTTCCAAAAATATTCAGCTTTGATATTAATGAGTTTTTTGGGTTCATTGAGAACATGGTTGTTGTTCAATAATAAAATTAATCCTCAAAAATACAACTTGCCTAATAATTCTGCACTCCCTGTATATTAGATTATATTTGGCGTCAGGTGGAGGGTTCGGCCAGATACTGAGGAAGCGCAAGAAGTTAGAGCCTAAGGCTGAGGTAGTTACAAAAGTCGTCAGCTACCGGCAGTGAATTACAAAGTCAAGAGGCAAATGAGAAATACGAGGTTCATTCCAAAAAATGCTAAAGTAGACTTCAGGAAACAAAGCTCAGGCAAAAGACAATACTAAAGCGACTAAGATGCTGCAAGAACGGTATAAAAAGACAAAAGGACACCAAAACACAACAAACGTAGTCATTGCAAAGTAAGTTGCATCAAAAATGACACAGCACAATGCCAACAAGTTGCATTGAAATTATGCTGCCCAAAACCACATCATACATGACGCGCCATGAGTACAAAACTGATGTCAAAAGGCGAAAAGAAAGTAAAAAACAGAATAAAGGGGCAAACAAGTGCCCCTAGAGGACAAAGATGGAAAGGACATGACACTAGCTTTGTAAGAAAGATTTTGCACAATAGGTTTCCTAGATGTGGTAGTCATGATTTTTGTGTTCTTGCGTTTCCATTGGTTCTTGTGTGCTACGCAAGATAACTTATAACTGGCCAATTGATATAATTAACTATTTAAATTTTATAACCAACCAATAGCAAAGGACAAACAGATATGAAAATAGCCTTACTGAATCTAGACCAGTAAAGGGTGCCAATTTCTCCTTTTAGTGTGCTGTGCCCATACACTAAAGCGGTATTTAATTCCAAAACATCTTGAAATAGCATGAAAACAAACAAACAGGATAGCGAAATGTATCAAGTTCTCAAGACCTGTAAAAGTGTTGATAAGTAATGTGATTTGTGATCACTCAAAACAGGACTGTCCCATATGATAGATTATGATCAACCTCTAAGTGTGTGTAGATTGGCATATTTAATTATCCATACATGATTAAAATGACAGTATAATATTTTTTTTCATTGTTATCTCTAAAAAACAATTAAAAAAAATTGTGTTGATTCCTTTTTTTAACCACTAGAAATAGAATTAAGAAACAATTGAGGGTGGATTAAGTAATCCAAACTTTGAGCTTTAGATCTCTTCTGCATTAGGGACCAGTCGTCTGGTTGGGCAACACCTATTTTTTCCCCTCTTTTTCTTTAAGTAGTTTTTGTTCCCTTTTTTTTTCTCTTCTTTTCCTCCTTTTTATTTGTCCTGATGTCATATTGTTCTTTGTATCATGATCCATTCACCATGTGATCTTTCTGTTTTTGACACCAATGAATTATAAAGGAAACATTAAGGCCAAGATTTAGAGTTTTGTCGGTAACGACCCGCGTAGCTAACGCTGGCTTTTTTCTGGCCGCACCTTTTAAATACCTCTGGTATTGAGAGTTCACTGAATGGCAGGGTTTTCAGTGCGTTAGGCTCCAAAAAGGGAGCGTAGAGCATCATTTAACGCCACTAGAACTCTCGATACCAGAGTTGCTTACGGACGCGGCCAGCTTCAAAAACGTGCTTGTGCACGATTCCCCCATAGGAAACAATGGGGCTGTTTGAGCTGAAAAAAACCTAACACCTGCAAAAAAGCCGCGTTCAGCTCCTAACGCAGCCCCATTGTTTGCTATGGGGAAACACTTCCTACGTCTGCACCTAACACTCTAACATGTACCCCGAGTCTAAACACCCCTAACCTTACACTTATTAACCCCTAATCTGCCGCCCCCGCTATCGCTGACCCCTGCATATTATTATTAACCCCTAATCTGGCGCTCTGTAAACCGCCGCTACTTACATTATCCCTATGTACCCCTAATCTGCTGCCCCTAACACCGCTGACCCCTATATTATATTAATTAACCCCTAATCTGCCCCCCACAACGTCGCCTCCACCTGCCTACACTTATTAACCCCTAATCTGCCGAGCGGACCGCACCGCTATTATAATAAAGTTATTAACCCCTAATCCGCCTCACTCCCGCCTCAATAACCCTATAATAAATAGTATTAACCCCTAATCTGCCCTCCCTAACATCGCCGACACCTAACTTCAAACCTTAACCCCTAATCTGCCGACTGGAGCTCACTGCTATTCTAATAAATGTATTAACCCCTAAAGCTAAGTCTAACCCTAACACTAACGCCCCCCTAAATTAAATATAATTTTATTCTAACGAAATAAATTAACTCTTATTAAATAAATTATTCCTATTTAAAGCTAAATACTTACCTGTAAAATAAACCCTAATATAGCTACAATATAAATTATAATTATATTATAGCTATTTTAGGATTAATATTTATTTTACAGTCAACTTTGTATTTATTTTAACCAGGTACAATAGCTATTAAATAGTTAATAACTATTTAATAGCTAAAATAGTTAAAATAATTACAAAATTACCTGTAAAATAAATCCTAACCTAAGTTACAATTAAACCTAACACTACACGATCAATAAATTAATTAAATAAAATACCTACAATTACCTACAATTAAACCTAACACTACACTATCAATACATTAATTAAATACAATACCTACAAATAAATACAATTAAATAAACTAACTAAAGTACAAAAAATAAAAAAGAACTAAGTTACAAAAAATAATAAAATATTTACAAACATTAGAAAAATATTACAACAATTTTAAACTAATTACACCTACTCTAAGCCCCCTAATAAAATAACAAAGACCCCCAAAATAAAAAAATGCCCTACCCAATTCTAAATTACAAAAGTTCAAAGCTCTTTTACCTTACCAGCCCTGAACAGGGCCCTTTGCGGGGCATGCCCCAAGAAATTCAGCTCTTTTGCCTGTAAAAAAACACATACAATACCCCCCCCAACATTACAACCCACCACCCACATACCCCTAATCTAACCCAAACCCCCCTTAAATAAACCTAACACTAAGCCCCTGAAGATCTTCCTACCTTATCTTCACCTCACCGGGTATCACCGATCCGTCCTGGCTCCAAAATCTTCATCCAAGCCCAAGCGGGGGCTAGACATCCATCATCCGACGGCTGAAGAAGTCCAGAAGAGGGTCCAAAGTCTTCATCCTATCCGGGAAGAAGAGTAGATCCGGACCGGCAACCATCTTCTTCCAAGCGGCATCTTCTATCTTCATCCGATGAGGACCGGCTCCATCTTGAAGACCTCCACCACGGACCCATCTTCTTCTTCCGACGACTTCCCGACGAATGACGGTTCCTTTAAGGGACGTCATCCAAGATGGCGTCCCTCGAATTCCGATTGGCTTATAGGATTATATCAGCCAATCGGAATTAAGGTAGGAAAATTCTGATTGGCTGATGGAATCAGCCAATCAGAATCAAGTTCAATCCGATTGGCTGATCCGATCAGCCAAATCAGATTGAGCTTGCATTCTATTGGCTGATCGGAACAGCCAATAAAATGCGAGCTCAATCTGATTGGCTGATTGAATCAGCCAATCGGATTGAACTTGATTCTGATTGGCTGATTCCATCAGCCAATCAGAATATTCCTACCTTAATTCCGATTGGCTGATAGAATCCTATCAGCCAATCGGAAATCGAGGGATGCCATCTTGGATGACGTCATTTAAAGGAACTGTCATTCGTCGTCTAGTCGTCGGTTGAAGAGGATGTTCCGCGTCGGCTTGGAAGAAGATGGTTCCGCTCCGCTCCAGAAGAAAGAAGATTGAAGATGCAGCTTGATAGAAGACTTCATCCCGATGATGGACTTCCGACTTCAGCCCGATGATGGATTTCTTCAGCCGCCGCTTGGATCCAGACTTCAGCCCGAGGATGGACGTCACTCTTCAGCCCCCCGCTTGGGCTTGGATCAACACTTCCGAGGACCGATCGGTGAACCTGGTATGGTGAAGATAAGGTAGGAAGATCTTCAGGGGCTTTGTGTTAGGTTTATTTAAGGGGGGTTTGGGTTAGATTAGGGGTATGTGGGTGGTGGGTTGTAATGTTGGGGGGGGGTATTGTAAGTGTTTTTTTTACAGGCAAAAGAGCTGAATTTCTTGGGGCATGCCCCGCAAAGGGCCCTGTTCAGGGCTGGTAAGGTAAAAGAGCTTTGAACTTTTTTAATTTAGAATAGGGTAGGGCATTTTTTATTTTGGGGGTCTTTGTTATTTTATTAGGGGGCTTAGAGTAGGTGTAATTAGTTTAAAATTGTTGTAATATTTTTCTAATGTTTGTAAATATTTTTTTATTTTTTGTAACTTAGTTCTTTTTTATTTTTTGTACTTTAGTTAGTTTATTTCATTGTATTTATTTGCAGATATTGTATTTAAATAATTTATTGATAGTGTAGTGTTAGGTTTAATTGTAGATAATTGTAGATATTGTATTTAAATAATTTATTGATAGTGTAGTGTTAGGTTTAATTGTAGATAATTGTTGGTATTTTATTTAATTAATTTATTGATAGTGTAGTGTTAGGTTTAATTGTAACTTAGGTTAGGATTTATTTTACAGGTAATTTTGTAATTATTTTAACTATTTTAGCTATTAAATAGTTCTTAACTATTTAATAGCTATTGTACCTGGTTAAAATAAATACAAAGTTGCCTGTAAAATAAATATTAATCCTAAAATAGCTATAATTTAATTATAATTTATGTTGTAGCTATATTAGGGTTTATTTTACAGGTAAGTATTTAGATTTAAATAGGAATAATTTATTTAATAAGAGTTAATTAATTTCGTTAGAATAAAATTATATTTAAGTTAGGGGGGTGTTAGGGTTAGGGTTAAAATATTTATTATAGTAGCGGTGAGTTCCGATCGGCAGATTAGGGGTTAATACTTGAAGTTAGGTGTCGGCGATGTTAGGGAGGGCAGATTAGGGGTTAATATTATTTATTATAGGGTTATTGAGGCGGGAGTGAGGCGGATTAGGGGTTAATAACTTTATTATAGTAGCGGTGAGATCCGCTCGGCAGATTAGGGGTTAATAAGTGTAGGCAGGTGGAGGCGACATTGAGGGGGGCAGGTTAGGGGTTAATAAATATAATATAGGGGTCGGCGATGTTAGGGGCAGCAGATTAGGGGTACATAAGGATAACGTAAGTAGCGGCGCTTTGCGGTCGGCAGATTAGGGGTTAATTATTGTAGGTAGCTGGCGGCGACATTGTGGGGGGCAGGTTAGGGGTTAATAAATATAATATAGGGGTCGGCGGTGTTAGGGGCAGCAGATTAGGGGTACATAAGTATAACGTAGGTGGCGGTCGGCAGATTAGGGGTTAAAAAAATGTAATCGAGTGGCGGCGATGTGGGGGGACCTCGGTTTAGGGGTACATAGGTAGTTTATGGGTGTTAGTGTACTTTAGAGTACAGTAGTTAGGAGCTTTATAAACCGGCGTTAGCCCAGAAAGCTCTTAACTACTGACTTTTTTCTGCGGCTGGAGTTTTGTCGTTAGAGTTCTAAAAATCACTTCAGCCACGACTCTAAATACCGGAGTTAGAAAGATCCCATTGAAAAGATAGGATACGCTATTGACGTAAGGGGATCTGCGGTATGGAAAAGTCGCGGCTGGAAAGTGAGCGTTAGACCCTTTCCTGACTGACTCCAAATACCGGCGGTAGCCTAAAGCCAGCGTTAGGAGCCTCTAACGCTGGTTTTCACGGCTACCGCCAAACTCTAAATCTAGGCCATAGTTTTACTATATTGGACATTTTTTGTGCATCAAATAAACATATAGAGGCCTATTTATCAAGCCGTCAACCGCAAATACGCTGGAATTCCGCAGCGTAATTGTGGCGAGCCTGATTCCCCTTATTTATCAAAGCCTACAGACCGGCAAAAGTTTAAATTTGTGATGTAACATACGATCCGCCAGTCTCAGTCCGACACAGATTGATGCTTACGTCATTACAGATGTTCCGAATACAAATTCAACACAATCTGACTACTTTTGCTAGTTATCAAACTGCTAACAGGTACGCTTGCAGCTATTCCGGCTCAGTGTACCTGCTTTTCAATCCGGCGGATTGGCAGCGGATGCCATAGGAATCAATGGGAGTCTGAAAGCTGCGAAAGCTTATGTTCGCTGCTGCCTGATATCACATTGCTTTCTATGGGATAATAAAAGTTATGTTTACACCTAATACCCTAACATAAGCCAGAGTCTAAACACCCCTAATCTGCCGCACCGACATCGCCGCCACCTACATTATACTTATTAACCCCTAATCTGCCGCACCGCCACCGCCACCGCCACCACCTACATTACATTTATTAACCCCTAATCTGTCGCCCCGACACCGCCGCCACCTACATTATATTTATTAACCCTTAATCTGCCGCCTCGACACCGCCGCCACCTACATCAAAGTATTAACCCCTATCCCGCCACTCCAGGAGGCCCACCGCAACTAAATAAAGTTATTAACCCCTAAACCCCTGGCCTCCCACATCACTACCACTTACTAAACCGATTAACCCCTAAACCGCCAGCCCCCCACATCGCCATAAACTAAATTAACCTATTAACCCCTAAACCTAACAACCCGTTAACTTTACATTAAATATTAACTCATCCCTATCTTAGAATAAATTTAAACTTACCTTTAGATTTAAATTAAACTATATTAAACTATTAATTAACCTACCTTGGGGGGGGGGGGGCTTTTTTATTTTCATAGGGCTCTTAGATTAGGTGTACTAGTTTAAATATTTGATAATTTATTTTTTATTTTGTGTAACTTAGTGTTTATTTTTTTTTGTAACTTAGTGTTTATTATTTTGTGCAACTTAGTGTTTGTTATTTTGTGTAACTTAGTTGTTTGATTAATTTGTTAATTAATAGTTTAATATAGTTTAATGTAATTTTAGTATAAAAGTTAGGGTAGATTAATTAATAGTTTAATATAGTTTAATGTAATTTTAGTATAATAGGGTAGATTAATTATTAGTTTTATATAGTTTAATGTAATTTTAGTATAATAGTTAGGGTAGATTAATTAATAGTTTAATATAGTTTAATGTAATTTTAGTATAATAGTTAGGGTAGATTAATTAATAGTTTAATATAGTTTAATGTAATTTTAGTATAATAGTTAGGGTAGGTTAATTATTAGTTTAATATAGTTTAATTTAAATCTAAAGGTAATAGAATACGAGCTCAATCCTATTGGCTGGATCAGCCAATAGGATGAAAGCTCAATCCTATTGGCTGATTGCAACAGCCAATAGGATTTTTTCAACCTTAATTCCGATTGGCTGATAGATTTCTATCAGCCAATTGGAATCTAAGGGACGCCATCTTGGATGACGTCATTTAAAGGAACCTTCATTGTCTTGAAGATGGAGCCGCTCCGCGCCGGATGGATGAAGATAGAAGATGCCGTCTGGATGAAGACCTCTGCCGGCTTGAATGAAGACTTCGGACCGCTTGGATGAAGACTTCTGCCAGCTTCAATGAGGACTTCTGCCGCTTCGTTGAGGATGGATGTCGGGTCTTCAGAAACTTTAAGTGGATCTTTGGGGGTTAGTGTTAGGTTTTTTTAAGGGTTTATCGGATGGTTTTAATTTTAGATTAGGGTTTGGGCAAGGAAAAAGAGCTAAATGCCTTTTTAAGGGCAATGCCCATACAAATGCCCTTTTCAGGGCAATGGGGAGCTTTTTAGGTTTTTTTTTAGATTATGTTTTTATTTGGGGGGTTGGTTGTGTGGGTGGTGGGTTTTACTGTTGGGGGGTATTTGTATTTTATTTTACAGGTAAAAGAGCTGATTTCTTTGGGGCAATGCCCCGCAAAAGGCCCTTTTAAGGGCCATTGGTAGTTTATTGTAGGCTAGGGTTTTTTTTATTGGGGGGGGGGGCTTTTTTATTTTCATAGGGCTCTTAGATTAGGTGTAATTAGTTTAAATATTTGATCATTTATTTTTTATTTTGTGTAACTTAGTGTTTGTTATTTTGTGTAACTTAGTTGTTATTTTTTTGTAACTTTGTAATTTTTAATAGTAGATTTAAATTATTTGAGATGGGTTAGGTTTTTAACTATATAATATATTTAATTTAATTTGTAGTTTAATGTAATATTAGTATAATAGTTAGGGTAGATTAATTAATAGTTTAATATAGTTTATTGTAATATTAGTATAATAGTTAGGGTAGATTAATTAATAGTTTAATATAGTTTTATGTAATTTTAGTTTAATAGTTAGGGTAGATTAATTAATAGTTTAATATACAGTAGTTTAATGTAATTTTAGTATAATAGTTAGGGTAGGTAAATTTTTAGTTTAATATAGTTTAATTTAAATCTAAAGGTAAGTTTTAATTTATTATAAGATAGGGATGAGTTAATATTTACACAGGGTTGGCACAGGGGTGGGTGCATTGCCTGGGCAGTGTACTTTTTAACAATAGCATATGTTCACATTTTCAAAGTGAACATTTTATAAGTGAGGCACTAATTTTTAAGAATTATACAAGTATTGCACTCAATACTCTCCACACTGCTGGTTACTAACTAACAAACTGCCTACTGACATATGCTAAGGAATGCTGAGTTAACCTATTGTCTCTTCTGCTTTCAGGTATGTGAATTAAGACCCTGCATTGAAATCCTGCTATTCCCTGCTTTTCTGTCATTTTACTCCAAGTCTCTCTTTTTCATATGTGAATTAAGGCCCTGCATTGAAATCCTGCTATTCCCTGCTTTTCTGTCATTTTACTTCAAGTCTCTCTGTGTATATATATATTGAGCACAGGAATTTAGGCTGTTAAAATTAAGTCCTGCATTTATTGTAATGGTTTTTCCCAATGTCTCAATTCTAATGTCTAGTTAATTGCCATGTGGTGCTCAATCCTTATCAATACTTGCTATAACTCTGAAATTTATAGTTGTCTTATGTCACGGTTTTAACCCCCTCCAAATATTATTATCTGTTTACTTAACTCATCTCACCCTGACCAGAATCTAACATCCCAATTGGCCTTACCAACTGTCTTTGATTAGCAATCAACTAAATTTAGTGCACTCAGCTAACCGCCCTGCCTGTATATATTCCACACTAGTCTGGGAGGTGCATTGCACAGGGGTGGGTGCATTGCCTGGGCAGTGTACTTTTTAACAATAGCATATGTTCACATTTTCAAAGTGAACATTTTATAAGTGAGGCACTAATTTTTAAGAATTATACAAGAATTAAGTGAACATCTTATAAGTGAGGCACTAATTTTTAAGAATTATACAAGAACTAAGTGAACATTTTATAAGTGAGGCACTAATTTTTAAGAATTATACAAGAATTAAGTGAACATCTTATAAGTGAGGCACTAATTTTTAAGAATTATACAAGAACTAAGTGAACATTTTATAAGTGAGGCACTAATTTTTAAGAATTATACAAGAATTGAACAAGGATTGGGCAAGGTGCAAGACACAAGGCAAGTACTCTTGCAATACTATGTTTTATGTATCTCATTGTATCCTTTTGCAAGTGCTGCTGTAACACTGTGTCTTATGTGTTTACTTGGTTCCCGCTTTCATAACAATGCTCAATATCTTCATACACCTTTTTGCTACCTCTTGTCTCTATAACAAACTACATTACTCAATTAATCCTTCTCCCTCTCCACCTGCACTGTTCATTAGCCCATCTCTCTTATACTCACCTTACTTTTGTACTCATGAACTTTACCTATTCCTAAATACTCTCTCTCCCCCCTGCACTTCAGCCAAACAACAGTCTCATTACTGCAAATCTGCTTCTCATCTCATGTCACTCTCCCTCTTGCTCATACTAGTTGCTGGCAACATCTCCCCTAATCCTGGCCCCTCACAACCTCCTAGCCTTTCACATCCTTGTGTGCCTTTCAATAGACTTCCTAAACTAAACTCTGGTAACCTTAATCACATTCCTCTTACATCTAAAACCACCTCCCTCTTCACTTGTGAACTCTGGAACTCTCGCTGTGTTTGCAACAAACTCACTTCTATCCATGATCTCTTTATCTCCCACTCTCTTAACCTTCTGGCTCTTACAGAAACCTGGCTCTCTGCTTCAGACACAGCATCCACTGCTGCACTGTCACATGGGGGTCTCCATTTCAGCCACACTCCTAGGTCTGGCAATAGACAAGGAGGTGGTGTCGATATTTTACTTTCCTCCCGTTGCACCTTCCAACAAATACAGCCCTTCTCTTCACTCACATTTTCTTCATTTGAAGCACACATGATTCGGTTATTCTTTCCCCTCTCTATACGTGTTGCACTCATATACCGCCCCCTGGCTCCCCAACTCAATTTTTAGATTACTTTGCTGCCTGGCTTCCTTATTTCCTTTCCTTAGACACCCCTGCCCTCATTCTTGGCGACTTTAACATCCCTCTTGACAATCCCACTGCCTCCTCTGCAAAACAACTTCTTCAACTCACTTCCTCTTTTGGCCTGTCACAATGGACTGACTCTCCCACTCACAAAGATGGTCATTCCCTTGATCTGACTTTCACCTATCGATGCACTCTTTCAAATTTTACAAACTCCAATTTTCCTCTCTCTGACCATCATCTCCTAACTTGCAACATCACTTCCCTACCTACAACTCCCCCTCCCTCTACCCCTCACACCAAACTTCCCAGAAGCACTAAGTCACTAGATCTGCATCAGCTCGCTAGCTCTCTCAAACCTCTCCTCTCATCCATCACCTCCTTTTCCCGCCCTGACCAATCTATCTGCCAGTATAATTCCACCCTTACATCGGTCATTGACACTCTGGCCCCTCCAACCTTAGCTCAGAAACCACACTCTCATCCTCAGACCTGGCATACCCCTCTGACACGATACCTACGCAGATGCTCCCGTACTGCTGAGCGACACTGGAGGAGATCTCGGAGTTCAGCTGACTTTCTTCACTACAAGTTCATTCTGAACTCCTACTATTCTGCCCTTAATCTTTATAAGCAACAATATTTTTCCAATCTCATCTCTACTCTTTCCTCTAACCCTAAACATCTGTTCTCCACGTTCAACACTCTTCTCCGTCCACCCCCACCTCCTAACACAACCTCTCTCTCAGCTCAAGATTTTGCCAGCCACTTCAACAACAAAATTGACTCTATCAGAAGTGAAATCAGCTCTCAACATACTTCCAATCTCCCACCCCCTCAAAAGCTCACGATCACCCAAAACCCAAATATCCAAAAATGCAGCTCTTTTGCCCCTGTTAACGAGGATGAAGTTTCTGCCCTTATACTGTCCTCCCACCTCACTACCTATCCCCTCGACCCCATCCCCTCACAGCTACTCCCCTCCCTCTCTTCTACCCTCACCCCCATACTCACACACATTTTCAACCTCTCCCTCAGCACTGGTATATTTCCCTCATCTCTAAAACATGCACTGGTCACACCTATCCTCAAAAAACCTTCCCTCGATCCAACCTCCCCTTCCAACTACCGCGCTATTTCCCTACTCCCTCTTGCCTCAAAGCTCCTCGAAAAGCTAGTTTATGCACTTGTATCCCATTTCCTTACACTAAACTCTCTTCTTGACCCACTGCAATCTGGATTTCGTTCCCATCACTCTACAGAGACAGCAATTGTCAAAGTTACCAGTGACCTACTTACAGCAAAATCCAAATGCCACTTCTCTCTGCTAATCCTCCTTGACCTGTCTGCAGCCTTTGACACTGTTGACCACCCTCTTCTGCTCCAAACCCTCCAATCCTTCGGCATCTGTGACACAGCTCTCTCATGGTTCTCTTCCTACCTGACTAAATGTAAATTTAGTGTAGCCTTCTCCGGAGCATCCTCTTCCCCGTTACCACTTTCTGTTGGGGTACCTCAAGGCTCTGTCCTTGGTCCCCTTCTCTTTTCAATCTACGCGTCATCACTAGGTTCCTTAATAAAGTCCCATGGGTTTCAATACCATTTGTATGCCGATGACACCCAAATCTACCTCTCTGCACCAGACCTACCTCCTTCCTTACTAACCTGTGTCACTAACTGTCTTTCTCACATCTCATCTTGGATGTCATCTCACTACCTTAAGCTAAATCTCTCCAAAACTGAACTCCTTATTTTTCCACCTTCTTCCAATGTCTCCCCCAAAATTTCTATAACTGTTGATAATTCCATCATTACCCCTACCCCGCATGCCCGATGTCTTGGGGTCACACTTGACTCAGATCTTTCCTTCACTCCTCACATTCAGTCCTTGGCTAAAGCCTGCCGCTTCCACCTTAAAACATCGCTAAAATTAGACATTTCCTTACACAAGATACAACTAAGATTTTAATCCACTCTCTCATCCTTTCCCGCCTTGACTACTGCAACTCCGTCCTCTCTGGTCTACCTAGCTGCCGCATAGCTCCTTTACAATCAATTATGAATGCCTCTGCCAGGCTCATCTTCCTTACTCGTCGCTCTTCATCTGCTGCACCTCTCTGCCAATCCCTTCACTGGCTTCCTCTTGCCTCTAGGATTAAACATAAAATCTTCACCCTGACATATAAAGCTCTGAACTGCACTGCTCCCCCCTACATTTCAGAACTTGTCTCTAGATACTCTCCCTCCCGTCCCCTTCGATCATCTCAGGATCTCCTCCTCTCCTCCTCTCCATAAGACTCACCCCTAGTTTTAACAGCTTCAAGCACTCCCTAAAAGCTCTACTATTCAGGGATTCATACAACCAACACTAACCTTTCCTAACTCTATTGCTTTCCCCTTGAACCCCTTAGAATGTAAGCCTATGGGCCCAGCTGTTTACAGATCGCTTCATAAGAGCCGACTACAACAGTGAAACTCTCGGCAGGGCCCTCTACCCACTTGACCCCTACAAAAGCTATCCTGTACACCGACTTTGTTTACAGTGCTGCGGAATCTGTTGGCACTCTACAAATACCTGATAATAATAATAATAATAATATTTAATGTAAAGTTAGCGGGTTGTTAGGTTTAGGGGTTAATAGGTTTAGTAAGTGGTAGTGATGTGGGAGGCCAGGGGTTTAGGGGTTAATACATTTAGTTAGTTGCGGCGGGGTCCGGGAGCGGCGGAATAGGGGTTTAATAAGTTTATTAGAGTTGCGGTGGGCTCCGGGAGCGGCGGAATAGGGGTTAATAACCTTATTAGAGTTGCGGTGGGCTCCGGGAGCGGCGGGATAGGGGTTAATAACTTTATTTAGTTACGGCGGGGTTGAGGGAGCAGCGGGATAGGGGTTAAACAGTTTAGTATAGTGGGGGTGTTTACTGACACTGTATAAATAAAGCTGGGAAAAAGCCGAATAGCAGCGAGATCGATGACTATTTAGTTAACAACAGTCCGCTGCTCATCGCCCCGTACTTGGTGCGCGGCTTTTTGACAGCTTTTTATATAAATATGGTGAGCGTACTCAGGTCCGCGGCCGCAATGTTAGGCAAGCGTATTGGTGCCGTCGAATGCAGCATAGTTGACGGCTTGATAAATAGGCCTCTTCATCTTATTTAAGTTCCTTTGTCTTTGGTCAATTTCTATGCAAGCATTCGCATATCAGATGTTTGGATGGAAGAATTGATGTATTGTTGAGACAAGTTTGTACGTTTGTTTACAGCTTGTATTTTGTAATACTACTAAACTTCTAATAAAAAAAAAAGATTTCAAACTAAAAAATTATGCTGATTAACTTTGTTTTCCCTTGGAAGGCTTGTCACTTTACACCAATAAAACTATGAGCATGAACCCTATCAGCCAATAATATTCTTTTTTATGCTATTTACATTTATGATTTTTTTTCTTAAAGGGTGAGTAAAGTCAAAATTAAACTTACATGATATGAATAGAGCATGCAGTTTTAAACAACTTCAAATCGACTTCTGTTATCAAATGTACTTTGTTCTCCTGGTATCTTTTATTGAAGAGTTAAACTAGGTAGGCTTAGAAGAGCTCAGGAGTGTGCACGTGTCTCTATGGCAGCAGTGTTTTGCAACATAATTTGTAGCTTTGTTATACAATGTTGCAAGACACTGCTGCCGTAGAGTACTAAAGATATGTGCACACTCCTGAGCTCTTATGAGCCTACCTAGTTTTACTCTTCAACAAAAGATACCAAAAGAACGAAGTGCATTTGATAACAGAAGTAAATTTGAATTTGTTTAAAATTTGATAACAGAAGTACATTTGAAGTTGTTTAAAATTTGATAACAGCAGTAAATTTGAAGTTGTTTAAAATTTGATAACAGAAGTAAATTTGAAAGTTGTTTAAAATTGCATGCTCTATCTGAATCATTAAAGTTTAATTTTGACTTTACTGTCACTTTATTTTTTTTTCTTTCTATAAATGAGTCCAAGGATCCTTATATCTGCACAAAGTCTTTAATACATTTTCTGAATAATTTAATCATATAAATTCAAATTCAGCTAAATAAACGAATCTGTGTAAGCGGAACTTATCACTTAGTGTAAGTATGAAGTCACTTTAATGCTAATTGGTTTAAATACAGTCTAACATGAGTATGTAAGTGGCCCTTTGGTTCCCCCCCATACCTTCCCCTGTCACTCTAACACTGGTTTCCCCTTCTGTATTAAATGCAGATTAGCTCTGCTGCATGCTACATTCAAATGACAATTAATGACACTGTAACCTGATAATTTACACAGGCAATACAGAGTGTTAGGCTTATTTGCTAGCCAAGGATTAAGGCAAAATCTTTAAGCAGAAAAATTCAATTAATGGGCAGGATTCCATCTCTCATATTCCCTGCTGTTTCATGCTTGTTTTTTTCCTGTTCCATAGTTAAAGAATTAACACTGTAAATATGTTTTCTCCTTTCTGAATATAATTAATAACTCTTATGTTGTGACTCACTGGCTTCTTAGCAACATGGGAGTAAGAGCCGTGTGCGCGTCTCCCTGCTTTGCGCCTATTATTTTAAAAGCCTTTCTGTTTTAGAGAGGATTTTGATTGCTTAACCTGCTATTTACAACAAGTTTAATTACAATTTGCAGTCCAGTTGAGTAGTTTCGCTATTTTCTTGATGCTATGTCAGATGTTTACTGCATGAATAAAATATCCGATTTTAAAACAGAAGCAAAAGAGCCAATTTGAGTCTTTTCTTTTTCACTTTCATTCTTTAGCTGTGAGGTTTGAATGTCTCATAACAGGGTAGGCTGATCTGACAATGTTTGTTTACTAAGCCATTTTAATGCATTTGATTAGCCACATTATCAATTTGAAAAAGAAAAAAGCCCACTGGTTAAATACATAATATTTCCTAGGCACAGATATTTTTGTTTCTGGTTAGGAGAACCTAAAAAAGTATGCATTAGTCGCATTTTTTTAAGATTTATGCTGATTTTTTATAGGTTTTTTTTTTATGGATTTTTTTTTATAGAACGTCACAGAGGGACATTATAACAAATCAATAGAAATTCACTAAATTATTGGAAATTAAAGCATTGTTGTACCCCATTAAATATCATGTTAATCAAATTAATTTTAAATGTGTTGTAGGCTTCAGCACTATAAAATAAAATATGTGGGTGTGTTTTTTTATTATTTCCTTTTCCTAGATTTTTTACTCTTATATAAACACACAGAACACAGGAAACAGAGCCTAATAGATGACTCCCTTACACACCCATTATAAAGTGAGGAAATTATATATATATATATAAAAACGAAAAACACAAAAAAAACTGAAAATAAAACTCGTTACTTACCAAGCAATGGTACACACACTTTGGGGTATATTTACTAATGTGCAAGCTGACATGTCGTCATTTATCATTGCACCAGCAGTTCTTGTGAAGTGCTGGTGCAATGCCGCCCCCTGCAGATTCGCGGCCAATGGGCCGCTAGCAGGGGGTGTCAATCAACCCAATCGTATTCGATCGGGTTGATTTCTGTCTGCGGCCTCAGAGCAGGCGGACAAGTTATGGAGCAGTGGTCTTTAGACCGTTGTTTCATAACTTCTGTTTCTGGCGAACCTGAAGGCTTGCCGGAAACAAGGGGCATCAAGCTCCATACGGAGATTGATAAATCGGCCCCTTTGACTATGTAAGTCACATAATAACAAGCAAGAATGACATACGCACATCTTTGAGAGAATTTGTTTGCTTCAAACTTGTCAAATAGGGAAGAAACACAAGATATGAGCCATAAGAACTAATACAAATTGGAAAAGCATTCACTAGGGACATTGTAATGACCTTTAACCAGTAAGTATTCCTGGTTAGACTGATATATATTATTTATGAACCATTTAATGTCTAATTTTGTAAATGTAGCTATTCCTCATGCAACGCAATATAGATTTCAGAGAGCTGGATATGAAGAGGATATAGCAAAATTGGTATGAGAGAGAGATGGTTTATGTAAAAACGAAATACTGAGGTATTAGAATGCAGAGAATATATGAATATTTAGGCTTTGAATAATACTTTTTAGTAAATACTAAGTTAGAGTATTATGTAGGTAGATCATAAGAACTCAAGAGATTACATCAAAATTGGACAATTGCAACATGAGTCAGTTTACTCTCATTAAAAGTACTTTCCAAAATGATGCCCATTATTTTGGTAAGGAAATATAATGTCAGATGATATTGCAATAATAGCTGTGTCCCTCAATACAAGCTGTTTAAATTCACACCGAAGCAGTTCATATTAAAGACATCTACTTGCGGTTTTCCCTGCTGTGTTGTTTATCGGACACCAGGTTGACTTGCTGAGAAGTGTTAGCTTATGGAGACTGACCGTGAGAGGTTGCAGACCGTTGCACGCTGTGGCAGCTGAGGGTGGATGTGAGAGCGATGTCGGCTCCGGATGACATCACACAATCTGCGTGTGTATCTTCACAGAGAATCAAGATGGAAATGAAGAGATGATGAAACGGTCTGGAATAGACTGAGAAACGCGTTGCAAAATAAATACTGTTTGTTTTATACCAGGACCCGGTATTTTTGCTTCTTTCCACGATCCACTTGTTTTTGAAACAGGACTTTTACCACGGAACCTTTCATACACTGACACTGTCAGTTTTGGAGAAAAGTCTCGGTGGCGTGAGTGCAGCAGGAGAACACCTATCAGCTTGCAGCTCACCTGGTCCGGCCATTGGCCCTAAAAAACGTGGGTGCTACTTTCTAGACGCCTATCTGGATTCCACAGGTCCTCTGGGTGAGACCTCCAGCGTAGTGACTGCTGGAATTTGAATGTCAGCCTGCTTTATTGCACCTTATTCATTTAAGGTGCCACTTTCCTTGTGAGTAGTTTTTTGCACATCACTTTTATATTTGTTGTTTTAACGATTCACACTATGTTGGCGCCCCTTGTTTATCTTCCATTCAATGAAAAAAGGAGGCATGCATTTCTAAATTCTTTAAAACGTAAGCGTACCCCTGAGAAAGGGGTTGAGGATTAATGTGAGGTTCCGGGTGTTCAGATGTTTTTTGTGTTAAAATATAAATAAATATTCTCTTTAATGTGTTAGTTTCATTTTAACATCAGTTAACCCCTGTGCTAATATGTCCACCTTTTGATTAAGTGTGGAAATATGATTTCCCACTTCATTTTGATCCATAGTGTAATAAATCACAAATCCTTTTTTCTGGCTTCGATATTCTGCAATGACCTTTAACCAGTAAGTATTCCTGGTTAGACCTATATATATTATGAACAATTTAATGTCTAATTTTGTAAATGTAGCTATTCCTCATGCAACTCAATATAGATTTCAGAAAGCTATGAAGAGGATATAGCAAAATTGGTATGTGAGAGAGATTGTTCACATAGGAGGCTTGAGGTTTATGTGAAATCTCTAACGAAATACTGAGGTATTATAATGCAGAGAATATATGAATATTTAGGCTTTGAATAATACTTTTTAGTAAGTACTAAGTTAGAGTATTATGTAGGTAGATCATAGGAACTTAAGAGATTACATCAAAATTGGACAATTGCAACATGAGTCAGTTTACTCTCATTAAACGTACTTTCCAAAATGATGCCCAGAATTTTGGTAAGGAAATATAATCAATAATGCAATAATAGCTGCGTCCCTCAATACAAGCTTTAAATTTACACCAAAGCAGTTCATAATAAAGACATATACTTGCGGATTTCCCTGTTGTGTTGTTTATCGGACACCAGGTTGACTTGCTGAGAAGTTTTAGCTTAAGGAGACTGACCGTGAGAGGTTGCATACTGCTGCACGCTGTGGCAGTCGAAGTGGAAGTGAGAGCGATGTCGGTTCCGGATGACGTCACGCAACCTGCGTGTGTATCTTCACAGAGAATCAAGATGGAAATGAAGAGATTATTTTTAGGTTGCTGTGAAAGAATAGGAGAACTCCTCACTGGTAAGAGATCTAGAAGCAGCTTGATGGAGAGATTTCTGGAGAAACGGCAGCTGTATAGATGAATTCCGTGAGCAGGAAACAAGACTTCAGTATCTAGACCAAAGAATTATACACCAGTTACTTGCTAATATTCAAGCAAGTTGTGAGTGTTCTTATTTCCTTCAAATAGGATAAGGAGTGGGAGGGGAATTCTACTTAAAGGCATAGGTGAGTATGACAGACAGTGTGTTAAAAATGAGACATCTGGTCACCCTAGTTTAAACAGCTACCCAAGGGGTTCAGTTTACTGGAAGTGGGCATATTAACAAAAGCAGACATTTATGGTCTTTATTTAAATGTGCAGTTTATCTTTGCTATGCTTAGCACGACAACCTTATCTAACAGACAAGACAAGACAAGACAAGACAAGATGAAAGAGGATAAAAGAGTTTCATTAAGTCTTTATCAACGAAGATTTATAGATCAGCTGTACAGACTCACTTGTCTGCAAATTTATGCATTAAATAAAACAATAAAATAAAAAATAAGTACATAAATTCTATACATTAATTTAAAGCTTTGAGTTTAGCTTTCAGGGGCTGCAGGGCCATAAGTCTGAGCTAAAGTCTTAAATGGCATATGGCTGGCATGGACTGCAGGACCATGAGTCTGAGCTGAACTCTTATATGGCTTATAGTTGAAAGGGTCTGCAGGGCCATGAGACTGAGCTGAAATCCTATATATACCATATTGATCAAATATAAAAGTGTTTTTATGCAGGAGGTGAAAAGCATCCACTATTTAACTTTTTCCATGCGCATGACGATAGCAGGTTTTCATGCAAACTTCTGCTTTTGAGCGTAGGAAAACCTATCATTGTCTTGCCAGTAGTGAGTGGGATCGCCATCATCAGCAATCTCCCTCACTGCAAGCTACGATTGTTGATGGTGTAATGGGAAAATGTCAGTTTAATTTGTATTTGCTGCAAACTAAGAATTTCTATCAATGCCAGGTGCTCACCTGTTAATTTCAATCTCCCCTGAGATTCTGTATCACAGAGAGCCTCATTACTTTCCTTAGAAAGCATCTCTAATCTATCTGGGACTTCCAGGTCTCACCTGTTTACTTTGAGAAGTTAAATATATTTTGAATTTTCACAATACTTAGCTGGTGAAATAAATCAGTGAGACTTTCTGGTGTAAAATGCTAAGAGCATTTATTGATAATTGTAAAGGAGATTCAAATATACCCTTGGAACTCCCGTGTTAAGCCCTGTCCCTCCCACTTTCTGAAACTATCTGTTTTATTTTACATAAAACAAATAAATATAAAGTAAGTGTAATGTAATTTGTAAAACATACACAGAAATATACAAATAATCCTAATTTGTTAAAGTAACACAAAAGCTTTCAAAACATAATCAGAGTTTGTAAAATCACTGCTGCATCTAAATCTAAATGCATTAAAATACAAAATAGAACATGCAAAGCTTACATGTAACACATAAAAGACCCAATTTTAAGTGTAAAGTGATATATAATACAAAACACAAAGGCCTCTATTTATCAAGCTGTCTACTTTCTAGCATTCGCCGGCACCAATACGCTCGCCTAAGCTCGCCTAACATCGCTGCCGCGGACCTGAATACGTTTGCCAAATTTATCAAGAAAGCTGTCAAAAAGCCGCACACCAAGTACGGTGCGATGAGTAGCGGACTGTTGTTAACTGACAGTCATCGATCTCGCTGCTCATCGGCTTATTCGCAGCTTTCTTGCTAGCCTGTCACTAAGCACCCACACATATTATATACTTTTTTACCCCCTATGCCGCCGCTCATGGAGCCCCCCACAACTAAATAAAGTTATTAACCCCTAAACCACTGCTCCCGGACCCCGCCGCAACTATAATAAATATATTAACCCCTAAACTACCGCTCCAGGACCCCGCCACCACCTACATTATACCTATTAACCCCTAATCTGCTGCCCCCATACCGCGCCACCTACATAAAGTTATTAACCCCTATCCTGCCAATCCCAGACCCCACCGCAACTAAATAAATTGTTTAACCCCTAAACCGCTGATCCCGGAGCCCACCGCCACCTAAATTATACATATTAACCCCTATCCTGCCCCCCTACACCGCCGCCACTATAATAAAGTAATTAACCCCTAAACCTAAGTCTAACCCTAACCCTAACACCCACTAACTTAAATATAATTAAAATAAATCTAAATAAATACTACTATTATTAACTAAAGTATTCCTATTTAAAACTAAATAATTACCTATAAAATAAACCCTAAGATAGCTATAATATAACTAATAGTTACATTGTAGCTAGCTTAGGGTTTGTTTTTATTTTACAGACAACTTTGTATTTATTTTAACTAGGTACAATAGTTATTAAATAGTTATTAACTATTAAAATCACTACCTAGCTAAAATAAATACAAAATTACCTGTGAAATAAAACCTAACTTAAGTTACAATTACACCTAGCACTACACTATCATTAAAATAATTACATAAATGAACTACAATTAAATAAAACTAATTACAATTAAATAAAATTAACTAAAGTAAACCCCCCCCCCCACTAAATTACAGAAAATAAAAAAAATTACAAGAATTTTAAACTAATTACACCTAATCTAAGCCCCCTAATAAAATAAAAAATCCCCCAAAAATAATAAAATTCCCTACCCTATACTAAATTACAAATAGCCCTTAAAAGGGCCTTTTGCGGGGCATTGCCCCAAAGTAATCAGCTCTTTTACCTGTAAAAAAAGAAATACAACCCCCCCAACATTAAAACCCACCACCCACACACCCAACCCTCAGCCAATAGGATTGAGCTCGCATTCTGTTGGCTGATTGGAACAGCCAATAGAATGCAAGCTCAGGCTGATTGGAACAGCCAATAGAATGCAAGCTCAATCCTATTGGCTGATTGGATCAGCCAATAGGATTGAACTATTTAATAACTATTGTACCTAGTTAAAATAAATACAAACTTGCCTGTAAAATAAAAATAAACCCTAAGCTAGCTACAATGTAACCATTAGTTATATTGTAGCTATTTTAGGGTTTATTTTATAGGTAAGTATTTAGTTTTAAATAGGAATAATTTAGTTAATAATAGTAATATTTATTTAGATTTATTTAAATTATATTTAAGTTAGGGGGTGTTAGGGTTAGGGTAAGACTTAGGTTTAGGGATTAATTACTTTATTATAGTGGCGGCAGTGTAGGGGGGGCAGATTTGGGGTTAATAAATATAATGTAGGTGGCGGTGGGCTCCGGGAGCGGCGGTTTAGGGGGTTAAACAATTTATTTAGTTGTGGCGGGGTCCGGGATCGACAGGATAGGGGTTAATAACTTTATGTAGGTAGCGGTGGTATAGGGGGCGGCAGATTAGGGGTTAATAGGTATAATGTAGGTGGCGGCGAGGCCTGGGAGCGGCTGTTTAGGGGTTAATATATTTATTATAGTTGCGACGGGGTCTGGGAGCGGCGGTTTAGGGGTTAATAAGTATAATGTAGGTGTAGGGGGGGGCAGATTAGGGGTTAATAAGTATATTGTAGGTGTCGGCGGTGTAGGGGGCGGCAGATTAGGGGTGTTTAGACTCGGGGTACATGTTAGGGTGTTAGGTGTAAACTTTTTCCATAGAAATCAATGGGATATCGGGCAGCAGCAAACATGAGCTTTCGCTGCTGTCAGACTCCCATTGAAACCAGGTACGCTGGGCCGGAAAAGTGGCGAGCGTACCTGGTAGTTCTTTGATAACTTCCAAAAGTAGTCAGATTGTGCCGAACTTGCATTCGGAACATCTGGAGTGACGTAACCATCAATCTGTGTCGAACTGAGTCCGGCGGATCGTATGTTACGCCACAAATACGCTGCAGAATTCCATCGTATTTGCGGTTGACAGCTTGATAAATATAGGCCAATGTGTAAGTATAACAACACTCTTATGTCATGCAGTACAATATTGCACTGGGTTTGTCTGCCCTTCACACAATGAATTGCAGAGAACGTCCCTCAGAGAACTATGGTAAAATCTACCTGTCTAGAATTTTATAAGAGATCTTTCAGTGCTGGAGGATTATTTTAGATAATCTTGTCTCTGGGACTTTCAGGTTCCTCCCTTTTTCTAAGAAAATTCAGACAGTTCAGCCCCTGTGGAGACTGCACTATAATTTCTCTTCTTGCTAAAGAATATTTGATCATCAGGCCTTTGGTTAGATACACCAAGGGGCTGGGAGATAAAAGGTCAAAGAAAATACTGAAATGATATATCAAGTTAGATATAATTTGAGAAACGTTTAATCTTCTATACAAGAACAATTTTACACTGGGCTATCATAAATACATATTTTATCTTCTTAATTGTATGTGTACCTATTTCCTATCCCCTAACTGCTATTTATCTCAACATTTTCATACTTATCTCCATTTCATGACTTGTGCCTTTAATTAACCAGATGGCCCTAGATCCTAACATGCTAATTTCTGATTTTAAATTTCTGCAGAATTCTGTGAGAATACCCCTGTGATTCTTCATATTCTCTTGAAGAACTCTTAGTGACTATACCATTGGGTTAGACTATGGTGCCTGATAAACCTCAATCCCACTTTTACAACATTTCCAGTGATCAGTAATTTTGGTTGATAGTCCCAGTATGGGAGTTGAGCATTACTGTCCCTCACACTGATTTTCCTACCCTTTGTAAAATTGAGAACAACCTATACTTATTCTACAAATGTCAGACCACACCCACTGATTATCTTGTAATGCTTTTGAATCACCTGAGCTCCACCCCTTGATATCACAGTCCACTGAAACTCAGCCACCATACTTACACTGAAATTCAAATAATCAGTAGATTATTTTCTAATATATCTCAATTGCTTCCATTTTTCTCCTGTATCATGTGACACCCGTCAGCCAATCACAAATGCATATATATATATGCTGTAGCTGGTGCCATTTTTAAAACTGATAGTTTTTTAAGTTGCATGCTCTATCTAAATCATGAAAGTTTTTAAACAAGTTCCCTTTATTAATAGGGACATTAAACTTTATTATATATTTGCACTGCAGTAGTGCAGCAGACCACTTTATCCAAAGCAGGAGATTGCTACGTTGAAGTAAACAACGTGATTAAGTGGGCTGTGATTGAAGAACAGCCTTGTGATGTCTGTTTTAAAAAAACAACACAGTGCCAGGCAGGCAGCAGAGCTTGGGTATATCTGAAACGGACTTTGTGCAAAATTACAAGTGGCACACTAACTAACTCGAGCACTAACTGTTCTCAAAGTAAAATTTTAACACGGCCAGGTTAGTGCACATATTATAAGTTAAAAATGAAATCTTAGGGTCAGATTACAAGTGGAGGTTTTTGCAATTGTTTGCGCACAGGTTAAATTGCGCTCGTATTACGATTTACGCTAGAATGATTACTGCATCTTCAGAGCTGTGGTTAACTGTTTCGCAAAACTAAAAAGCGTCACAAAACACATCAATTACAAAGTACAGTTACAATCATAATAACAATATCTAATAAAAATTATAAAAAAAAAAAAACATTGCACAAAAAAGGGCTTAAATATATCAGGTCTCAGTTGTTAGAAAAAAAAAAGCAGGACTTAGAAGAAGCGTTAGGGAAACGTGCGTCATGGGAGCCTCTAATGGAGTTTATCTCCATGTTTTTAATTGCTTGTCTCGCAGCCTATAACCTCATACTTAGCAGTGGTTTGTAGATTACAGATAGATAAAAGTTAATTCAGCTCCCAGATTGATGGAGCTTAGCATAGATTAATTTGAATCACCTATGTGACTGATTTTACTCACATACTCTAAGTATATAGCACCATATCACCTTTGTACCAGATTATTCAAACTAGGCTGAAACAATGGGGTCTATTTATTATTGTGCGGATGGACAAGCATACGCTGTCGGCATTTATCATTGCACCAGCAGTTCTTGTGAAATGCTGGTGCAATGCCGCCCCCTGCAGATTTGCGGCCAAGAGTGTCAATCAACACGATCGTATTCGATCGGGTTGATTTCTGTCCGCTGCCTCTGAGCAGGCGGACAGGTTATAGTGCGGTCTCTAGACATCGTAACTTCTGTTTCCGGCGAGCCTGATAAATTGACCCCATTGTTTTTTTTAATATGATTTGAATGGCAAATGTGTGTATGAATTGTAATGACTATCACCTCATTTTCTTTCAATAAGTGCCAATAAAAGCTATGTTTTACTTTAAGTGATAATATAATTTAGTTATACTCTTTAAAATGTAAAGGTGTACACAACTTTCTTTTGTCAAGCTCATTTTGACTTAGTTATCTGAGTAAAACTTTCTAGTTAAAGGGACAGTCTAGGCCAAAATAAACTTTTATGATTCAGATAGAGCATGTCTTTTTAAACAATTTTCCAATTTACTTTTATCACCAATTTTGCTTTGTTCTCTTGGTATTCTTAGTTGAAAGCTTAATCTAGGAGGTTCATATGCTAATTTCTTAAACCTTGAAGGCCACCTCTTTTCAGAATGCATTTTAACAGTTTTTCACCACTAGAGGGTGTTAGTTCACGTATTTCATATAGATGACACTGTGCTCCGGCACGTGAAGTTATCTGGGAGCAGGCACTGATTGGCTAAACTGCAAGTCTGTCAAAAGAACTGAAATAAAGGGGCAGTTTTCAGAGGCTTAGATACAAGATAATCACAGAGGTTAAAAGTATATTAATATAACTGTGTTGGTTATGCAAACCTGGGGAATGGGTAATAAAGGGATTATCTATCTTTTAAAACAATAACAATTCTGGTGTAGACTGTCCATTTAACTACACCCCTCCACATTTATGCAGTATTACACTATAGCTAAAAACTATTCACCTTCCATTTCTGTGTATTCCAAGACATAAGTTTTGTGTCAAATCTTTTTTCAGAACATATTAATAAAATAAGATGATGACACAATATGCATGTCAAATGTTAATATTTTAATGATGTTGTCTTTAAAAATGAATATCTGAGATATAATTATTGTTAAAAAGACATTATGGTTAATACATTTTAAAAGTTATTGTACATTAAATATTAACATGTTAATATAATTGCAAATAATGTATCCTTACAGTATAGCACTTCTGGGTAAAATTATAATTATATCAATAAATATAGCAAGTGGGTGTTTGTGCACAATTATACCTTGGTATCCAAGTGTTTATTGCCTCATATAAGAAACTTCCCCAACTAATAACTAAGTTTAACTTAGTTCAATGGCATACTATTCTTCCATCACAGTACTGTCATTTTATTACAAATCCATATTGCATGGAGCCCATGGAATTCTATGCAATGTCTCTTTTATAATAATGATTGCAAGTCAATTGCTATTGTCCAGAGAGAGCAAGATTCTGCTTTAAAAAAAAACAAAAAAAACATTTTAAAATAAATAATTAAAATAAGCCCCTCATGGAAAAAAAAGTGTGTACACCACCAATACATACACATATATATATCATGGTATTTTCCCTATAATTTCAATAAAATAAATACATAATGCACCCTAATATAACTCCTGTCAGGTTAAGTGCACATGAAGAACTTACGTGCCTCAATAGAAATAATGTACATACGTTAAACCCAAAAGAAGTAAAATAATTCTTCATGTGCACTAAACCTGACATGGGTTATATTAGGCTGTACTATGTATTTATTTTATATAAAACATTGAAACATATTATTAATTCAAATAAATAATTATTATAGAGGTTTTTAAAAATTATAATAAATAATTATATTTAATTATATTTAATTTTTTTAAAATATTTTATATGGAATAACTACATTATACACCTTAATTACTGTATACCTATATATATCTATATATATCTATATATATATATATATATATATATATATATATATATATATATATATATGTGTGTGTGTATAGCTATACATTATTGCAATTATATATATATATATATATATGGATGTACGTATGTATATATATATATATATATATATATATATATATATATATATATATATATATAAACGTATATATATTTATTTATTTATACACAACACTCAAAGGAAGACTGGCACTCACTTGCAAGCACTCAGCTAAGCTTAAAAGCAAAACTGGAATAGTAAGTTAGTGGCATCTGGCCAAATGGGTCAAGCCCAGAAACCATGTCAAGGTCTCTCCCCATCCTGGGTCCCTAATACAGCCAAAAAAAGCTTTTGCAATCTCCCATAATACATACAAAACATAGAAGTGGACTGCACTCTCAGACTGGACCGGGTACACATCCTATGACCCTGCAAAATGCACAGCCCTGGGTGCACAATAGCACTCACAGGTAGCTGTACAGTCCCCAGAGCCCTGGGCAGTTAACCCTAGACAAGTATGGGTGCAAAGCCCATAGGGAAAATTACAAAACAAATTAACACAACACATGGAGGAAATATGGCACTCACTTGCGAGCACTCAGCTAAGATTAAAAGCAAAGCTGGAAGAGTTAGTTACCGCATCTGGCTGCATATATATATATATATATATATACATATACACGTTGTAATTTGCATATATGTACATTTTAAACTTTTTTTAAATATGTATTTGATGTGTTAAGTGCAACTTTTATTTTTTAGGTTTACACCTAGGTTTACACTTCAGGGTCCGGGTTGTGCTAATACTACTAGCGCTATTTTGGCTTTCGCTCACACGCAATACATATCTTTCAACTTTTAATTTCTTAGTATAGGTTGCACTCAAAGTCAGGCGCACTAACCCGTCTCTGGTAAATCAGTTTTACCATGAAATTGTAATATCAAAGTCGCTCGTTAATAATAGCGAGATCATGCAATACTTGTAATCTGTCCTTTGTTGTTTTAAAAACACGAATAAAGATGATTTTTTATGAAGTGCAGAGATCAGTAACATAAATAATTATGCACATGCTACACAATTGTACTAAAAAATAGTGTTAACTGTCCATTTAAATCCTAAATATGTGTCTTCTGACAAAGCTGAAAAGTATACGCATAATACAAAATCACAGAATCTCTAATAAAATAACAACAAAAGAAAATGAATGGTATTACTGTGTAATGAATTGATTCGCTGTGTTTTTCCTTTGTTAATACCATTACTTCAGAATGTATTCTGACCCTGTTACTCATTTGGATAATGCAGAGCAGAGAAAGGTGCAGCATACATTATGACTATTCATTTAATTCTTTTTTAGCCACCATATAAATAAATGTCAACACTGCATTTCAGTCTAAAAAATGCAGGCTCTTAGTCTTATGTATTACAAACAGAAGAAAAAGTGCACTTGAATATTGTAGCACTGATGTAAAATGTATTTGTAAGGTATTTGTCTGAAAGGGATAACAGGGGGTGAAATTCACTCATAGATCCCTGCGTCCTCAATAACCTCACCTGCTCCTTTTGTTTTATGTAGCTCAAAAATAAGTAGAGAGGTGAATGAACTTTAGTAAATCAGTTGCATAGAATAACAAAGGAACTGGTGTAGTTGTACAGATGTGTCAAGCAGAAGTATGCTCTACATGTTTATTCAAGGACAACTAAAAACTATGAGGTCAATTTATTAAAGTCTGGCGGACATGATACACTGTAGCGCATCATGTCCGCCAGACATCGCTGAATGCGGACAGCATACGCTGTCCATATTCAGCATTGCACAAGCAGTTCTAGTGAACTGCTTCTGCAATACCACCCCCTGCAGATTCGCTGCCAATCGGCCGCTAGCAGGGGGTGTCAATCAACCCAATCATATAGGATCGGGCGGATTGCTGTACGCAGCCTCTGAGGTGGCGTATGAGTTAAGGAGCTGCTTCTTAACTCCTGCTTACGGTGAGCCTAAAGGCTTGTGCGGAAACGGTGAACTGGCCCAATTTGGCCAATAATTAATTAACCCCTAAGCCTATTTTATTATTATCATTATTATGATTATTATTATTATTATTTCTTTGTAGAGTGCTAACAGATTCTGCAGCACTAAAACTGTAGGTACAATTTTGCAAAGAAAACATTAAAAAAGGAGCAAATAGGTAGAGGGCCCTGTCAAGAGTTTCCAACTTTTATAGCTCACTTTACATGAAGATGACTTAAGGACAGCTGGGTATGTAAACGTACATGCTAAGAGGGTTGAAAGGGATGACTGAAGAAGGAGGGCTCTATTTATCAAGGTCTGGCGGACCTGATCCGACACTGCGGATCAGGTCCGCCAGACCTCGCTGAATATGGCAAGCAATACGCTCGCCGTATTCAGCATTGCACCAGCAGCTCACAAGAGCTGCTGGTGCAACGCTGCCCCCTGCAGACTCGCGGCCAATCGGCCGCCAGCAGGGGGGTGTCAATCAACCCGATCGGGTTGATTTCCGGCAATGTGTGTCCGCTGCTTCATAACTGCTGTTTCTGGAGAGTCTTCAGACTCGCCAGAAACACGGCCCTTCAAGCTCCGTACGGTGCTTGATAAATATGGGCCGGAGAGTCATTGAGGTAAGAAAAGGTTAGCGTACATTTTCTGCATGCCTGAACAGTAGAGTTTTTAAGGAGTAGTTGAAACATTGAAAACTAGGGGAGAGTCTTGTAGAGTGAGACAGATCGTTCCACCAAATAGGGGCCATTATTGGAAAAGTCTTGTAGGTGGGACTGTGAGGTGGTAATGAGAGAGGAGGCGACCATGAACCACAAGGGGAAGGAGGGAGGGCGAGTATCTGGAGAGATCAGACGTCAAAGATAAGGCCTTGAGTGTTAGGCTCAGTATTATGTGTTTTATTATGGAGGCTAGAGGAAGCCAGTGAAGCGACTGGCAGAGAGGTGCAGCAGATGAGGAGTGACGTGTAAAGAAGATCAGGAGATAGACGGCAAAGAGGATGGAGTTGCAATAAGCAGGGTGGGAAATTATGAAAGAATGGATTTGAGTTTTACCTGTGTCTTGTGCGAAGAACTAGCTAATTTTGGAGATGTTTTTAATGTCGAAACCACAGGAATTGGTCAAAGACTGGATGTGAAAACTGCACGGAAGCTCTCAATCAAGTATGACCGGAAGGCATCAGTCATGAGAGTTTGGGATAATAATGTTAATGTCGATAGTTATAGTTGGGGGGCTGAGATTTTGGAAAAAGGGGGAAAAATAAGGAGTTCAATTTTATAGAGCGTTAGCTTAAAGGGACAGTCTACACCAGAATTGTTATTGTTTTAAAAGATAGATAATCCCTTTATTACCCATTCCCCAGGTTTGCATAACCAACACAGTTATATTAATATACTTTTAACCTCTGTGATTATCTTGTATCTAAGTCTCTGCAAACTGCCCCTTTATTTCAGTTCTTTTGACAGACTTGCAGTTTAGCCAATCAGTGCCTGCTCCCAGATAACTTCACATGCACAAACACAGTGTTATCTATATGAAACACATGAACTAAGACCCTCTAGTGGTGAAAAACTGTTAAAATGCATTCTGAAAAGTGGTGGCCTTCAAGGTCTAAGAAATTAGCATATGAACCTCCTAGGTTAAGCTCTCAACTAAGAATACCAAGAGAATAAAGCAAAATTGGTGATAAAAGTAAATTGGAAAATTGTTTAAAATGACATGCTCTATCTGAATCATGAAAGTTTTTTTTTGGCCTAGACTGTCCCTTTAAAGGGATAGGAAAGTCAAAATTAAACTTGCATGATTTAGATAGAGCATGTAATTTTAAGATACTTTTAAATTCACTTCTATTTTCAAATGAGCTTCATTCTCTTAATATTCCTTGTTGAAAAAGTATACTCACATATCCTACACTAGTGGGAGCTAGTTGTTGATTGGTGACTGCAAACATTTGTCTCTTGTGATTGGCTAATTAGATGTGTTCAGCTAGCAGCCAGTAGATCAATGATGTTGCTACAGCAAAGGATAACAAAATAATGAAGCAAATTTGATAATAGAAGTAAATTGGAAAGTTGTTTAAAATTGTATATTCTATCCAAATCACAAAATCATTTTTTGGGGTTTCCTGTCCCTTTAAGGTAGTGAGAGGACATCCAGGATGAAATATAATATAGTTAGTGACACAACTTAGCAAGGAAGGGTGTAGAGAGGTAGACTTGGGTGTCATCGGCATACAAAGTTCACCTGTGGGACTTTATTAAGGTATTTAAGGATGAAGTATAGATTGAGAATAGAATCTGTCACAAATGCCAAAGGTTTGGAGGATTTGGAGAAAAAGAGAGGGGTCAACTGTATCAAAGGCTGCATATAGATTGGGAAGGATTTACAAAAAGAAATGACCTTTTGATTTTGCTTTCAATAGGTCATCAACCTAATTTGATTTGTATCCTTTGTTGAAAGGCATTTCTAGGTAGGCTCAGGATCAGAATTGGAATACTGGGAGCTAGCTGCTAATTGGTGGTTACATATATATATATATATATATGTCTCTTGTTATTGGTCACCTGATGTGTTCAGCTAGCTCCCTGTGGTACATTGCTGCTCCTTCAACAAAAGACACTAAGAGAATGAGGCAAATTTGATAATATAAGCAAATAGTTGTTTAAACAAATGGTTTAAATTTATGTACTCTATCTAAATTGTGAAAGAAAAAAATTGTGATTCATGTTTCTAAGTTGGACAATAGGGGGCCTATTTATCAGAGCCCGAATCGAGCCAAATACCCCTGTTTCAGGCTCGCCAGAAACAGGAGTTAAGAAGCAGAGGTCTTAAGACCGCTACTCATTAACTCGTCCGCTGCCTCTGAGGCTGTGGACATCAACCCGCGCAATCGCATACGATCGGGTTGATTGATACCCCTGCTAGTGGCCGATTGGCCCCAAATCTGCAGGGGGCGGCATGGCACAAGCAAACACTGTGGGCATTTAACATTGCACAAGTAGTTCTAGTGAACTGCTTGTGCAATGCCGCCCCCTGCAGATTTGCGGCCAATTGGCCGCTAGCAGGGGGTGTCAATCAACCGATCGTATCTGATCGGGTTGATTGATGTCCACAGCCTCAGAGCAGGCAGACTAGTTAAAGGGACATAATACTCATATGCTAAATCATTTGAAACTGATGCAGTATAACTGTAAAAAGCTGACAGGAAAATATCACCTGAACATCTCTATGTAAAAAAGGAAGATATTGTACCTCACAATTTCCTCAGCTCAGCAGAGTAAGTTCAGTGTAAAAAGTTATAATTCAGCTGCTGCCCAGCTGCAGGTAAACAAAAAAAATTAAGAAATGGACTGCAGCTAATCAGCATCAGCAGTGCTGAGGTCATGAACTATTTAACTGTGATCTCATGAGATTTCATAGTAAACTTCCTTAAACTGAATAGGGAAATAAGATGAGTGTTCACAAAGCTCACTCCCTTAGCTGTCCCGGGACAGACGTGCTGATTTGCTGCTTAGAAGTCCTTTACAATAGGATGTGGCTACTGAGGAACTTTTGAGGTAAAATATCTTTCTTTTTTACATAGAGATGTTCAGGTGATATTTTCTAGTCAGCTTTTTACTGCTATGCTGCATCACTTTTAAGTGTTTCAACATTTGGGTATCATGACCCTTTAAGAAGCAGCGGTCTAAAGGCTCGCACGGAAACAGGGGTATTCAGGGCAATTCGGCCCTTGATAATTTGGCCCCAAGTTGTGTGTATTTAGGTGTGCATGTGCATGTGGTGGAGCATTGTGTGTGTGCACATGCTTGCTCATGTGTGAGCACCTGTAATTTCCTGGAGAAATTATAGAAAGCCACTTTTTACCATGAAAACAGGGTGTCTCACTAAGGGGCCTATACTGAATTTTCCTTTGGAGAGGAGATGTGCAC